>NC_133616.1:31812679-32112679 GCF_964106895.1 Numenius arquata | reverse complement strand
TACTTTTGGATGAGATTAATCATGTCCTGGACACCCCCAGCTATTTTGATTAGGTTGTCATAGATTAGACAGGAAATCCACAGTGACTAACTCAAATTAAACATCTCCATTTAGTCAGATGATTCACATTCTGAGAGAAGCAGAATAAGCTGTTCAGGTACTTTTTGTCCATCTTGTTTCTTTCTTAAGTTTCCTGTTACAAATGTCTTTTCTCTTTCATAGCTCTTCTATGTTAGATATTTCTTGTAGACGTGTTTGCTGAAGGCAGCTGGCAGCTTAAAACTCTGAATTGAGTGAATTTTTCAGACTAGATAACATTTTTTTTTTATTTCTAATCTATGCAGACATTTGTCAGATTGTGTTATCCAAGTAAGTGTTTATTTCAATGAGTTTTCATTGTATATTTTTTGTAAATTCTTTGAAATTTTCAGTGGGTAAACATACATATCTGTCTTTTTTGACAATGTTAATTTAAGTAACTTCTCACAAGTGTTAAAGGGCAGAAGAAATAGTTACTATTTTTAAACAAATTAAGGAAATTTGTTTTTAGAGGAGTAACTAAAATAAACCCAAGAGATGTTTTGGAAAATCTGATAGTGGTTCATCTCTTAGTACCATCATCCCACTTTAAGAAAGGTGCAGATTTTCTGCATGGCAATATAACATGAGCTTGACATTACGTCCAAGTTGAAAGTTCGATAGATGGGCTGTGCAGGTGAATCTGTATATCTAAAATGTAGGAAAATGCTTCTGATTCAGAGGAACTTGGACAAGCTGGAGAAGCAGGCAGCCAGTAATTACACGTGGAGATAATGGAAAGAAAAAGAGCTATATTAAGTTTAGGGTTTATATATTTCACATACTGACTTTGCCTTGAATAAAGAACACGCTTTTTATTCGATATTCAGGTCTAAACATTGGCAGATCAGGTGAGAAATGCATTTTTTTTTCTTCCTTACACCACTTTAAATATGAACTACTATAAGTGCTTCAAGCAATAAAATATTTTACACTCTAACCCCTGTTTAGCATAATAGCTTAAGAATGGTTATGTTACTCAGCCCAGAAGACCTGAGTGTATACATGTATGTGCATATGCTGGCTATTGTAGAGGGAATTTAGAAGAGTAAGGAGAGGATCAGGGAGATCATCTGGACAGTAACACTGAAAGTACCCAGCAGAGCTCTAAGGAGATGTGTTTCTAACTGAATTTTCCTAGCTTTCTAGATGGTGTTCTGCCTAGTACAGTAATTCTTTGGCAGAAGTCCAAACAGGCAGTTTGGTCAGTCTCACAACTCTTCTCTGAAGATTTGGCTATAAAATTGGCTGTAATACAGCTTCAAACACTGTCATCTTTAATGACCAAAAATACAGGACATAACTGCTTGGATTTTTGAGACACATTTTGTCTTATTTTAATTCTGACCCAGACTTTTAATATGTCAGTATAAATGCCCATTTTCAATTTCTGCTAGTGCAATTGCTGTGATTTCATATAGAGTCATGGTATCTTTGTCTTATAAGTGCACAGATTTATGGAAATCTGGTCCATTGTAAACAGTACTTGCTCCTGTGCTAGTTGCAGCCCATGGGAATTCAAACTTCAAACTCATTGTGGCCTGTCTGTAAAAGCCTATTTTGATGTTTTAAATAAGGAGGGTGGGATCAGGTTCCCCAAATTGTCTCAGTTAGCCTGCTGGGTTAAACTGATAACAGTAACTAAATCTGATAACAGTAGATTTATATATTCCTGGGCCAAATCCTAATTATTTTACTTGATTTATTTCTGTTCAAGTGAAACCTTGCGGAAATTAGTATGAATTTGGCTTGATGGCAGTTGGACTAGGTGAGGAAGTGGCTAAATCAACATGTTTCAAGAATTTAAAGAGTTTGTCTGGTTGGTTTTTGCACTTGGTGAAAAAAAAAAAATATTAATACACTCTTTTCCTTCACATACTGCTTGGGTGTTTTTCCTTACTATTGTGAAGGTCAGTGTCACATAAACAGCTCTTGTCCCTTCAATGACACAATAGCTAACTGTTTGTCATTGGTGAAACAAGCAATAGCTCTTTGAAGTGCTTAAGTTTCTTCCCATTTAGAAATATATGAGGGGATACCACAGTGGAGTATGTGTCTTCTCTTCCTCCTCATCATGCCAGGTTTGCTTTCAAATACCATGGGTTATTCCTCAGAAAGATATTAGAGTACATTTAAAATAGCTTCATTAGTGTCAGAATTAATTACTATGCAATGCTCAGATTTCCACCATCAGATGACTATGCTCAAAATTGTGAAAAAAGTCATGATGCCATTACGCTTCTTCATCCCATTCTCCTTTTCTTTCATCACCTCTTATTTTCAGTTCTTTTTTGATTGTTTCATTCTTACATGGATTCTAACTGACTCCTTAACTTGCAGGTTGTGAGAGGGACCAGTTCAGGGGCTCATTAGGGGAAACCTACTGTCACTGGAAGTTTGTGGCAAACCTCCTGATGTCTTACCTGCACACTGGAGGTAATAAGAAATGACGGCACATGTGCCACTCAGATCTCCTTACTTCTTATCACCAGTAAGGATGAGCATGTGAAAGCAAGCTGGAAACCATACTGTGGGTTTTTGGTGGGGGATTTGCTAAGTTTTTTGCTTTGGCTTTAGTCTGAACACTGTTTCAAGAATATTCATGAGAACTGGTGGTAAACTAAAGGCATACAATGGTGTTTTAAGAGAGTTCCCCTTGATTCAAATCACTTGCTATCTCTGTGTCAGACAGACTCCCAGGGCAGTAGGGTGGCAAAGGAAAACATGTCTGAATGTCCACATTATTCCTGAAGCTCTGAGGAAAGTGGCAGGGGGGCTGCCATTGACCATGGAAACAGTGACTGCCCTGGAAATATGCTTTCCCTGCATCTCCAACTAGGGAAAGATGGTGCAGTTGCAGCTCTTGCACCATCACTTAGGCTGAGCTGAGTCATTCTTAATGGAGTTACATGTTCATTGAAGTTAATGGTATTAACTAAATGGGGTTAAATTTCTCTCTTTTTCATCTCTGAAGACACCTGTGCAAGACCAGGCACAGTTTAGTGCTTATTACAGGGAACTTATTTTCTGGAAATGACCAAGATACAGAGTAAAAAGAAACCTAAAACTGATAGTCAGATTTCTTTTAGACTTCTTTTTCCACAGATTGCTTTAGCTTCAATTTCAATTTAGATGCTAATCTCATTTTTGCTTTTTGGGGGAGTGTGAATTGAAACCTGTGTGATTTGAAGCATAACATAAGGGCGCACTTATATTAAGCTCCTATTATAGAGTGGATCATATCAACATAAACAGCAGCTATCAGGGTCTTAGTGCTGCAGGAACATTTCACATGACACCTTAAAGAGAGAATCTAGATGGGGGAAGAGCCTGGTTTCTTTTCCTTGAGCTCCAATAAGCTGTCACTGCAACAGAAAAAGAGTACAAGCAAAACAAAGAAACCAAAATGAATGGAGTAAATGAGTTATTGCTCTAAAATGGAAGATAAAAGAAAAGAGCCTGTCAGATATAAGATAGGGTAAAATCTTGCTTTTTAGATAGATCAAAGTAAACCCCAATAACTCCAGTGTTTTCTGCAAGTTCTTTTAGATTTGCACTAGTCTAAGTGACAGATGGAATTAGTCAGGCTTTACAACATTTGCACTGTGAGCAGAATTCGTCTTGGTATCACTGCAACAGGATGGGCTGTCTTTCAGTGCAAAGAATCTTCCTATTGATATTAAGTCTTTTTTCCCTTTTTTTTTTCCTAACTCCTCTCATACTAGTTTTAAATTTCTTTTATTCACACTCTTTCCTATTCTCCCTCAATTTATATAAAAGAGGTTCTGAAACATACTTCGTTACCAGTTTCCACTCCCACATTTTAGATTTATTTTTACAACCCTCCTACCTTTGCAGTAATTCTTCTCAACACTGATCCCACTATACCAATATCTACTGCCTCTGATCCCTTAGGCACTCACGCTGTCTTACCAAACCCCATTTGTTCTTTTACTTAAAAAAATATGCTATCCCACTACAACCAGCTGTAGTGCACATGAGTTCTTGCCTTGTACTGCTTTTACTGACTTCCTAATGCAACAACTATCTCAGTTTTCTAAATAATTTTTTCAATAGTATTTCCATTGTAAGCAAATTTCCCAAGAGCAACTTAAACTCATCACATTGTCTTTTTGGTCACACTTTCACCAAGAGGTCACACTGACAAGTGAAATAGTGTTTTGTCAGAAAGTTCTCCCTATCCAGCAGAGATGTCCTGACACAAACGAAAAAATGTTCTTAAACTTTGTTCCTTGAATTTTCCTGTTACCCATGTCTTACCTAACCTACACATTTTAGTCATTTGGCGAGGACCACTAATAGATTACCCATGAAAACCCAACATTATTTCTGAAGGGGGTTACACACAGCATGCCCTTTTGAGCAGAGTAGAAGACAACAAAGCTTCTGAATTCAAGGAAAACACCCTGGCCTGTGCACCTCAGGTGTTGCTCTGATCTATACAGAGGCCTAGCACAAGGCAGATGCAAACGTTACAACCCTCAGCATCCCCTAAGGATGACTATTATGCCTAGTTGGAAAGCACAGCTTTGTAGTCACAGAGTTGGACAGGGATTCAAAAGCAGGTTGCTCTTCACAGATATTCCACTGGCTCCCTCTTGGACAACGAACAAATCATTTCCGTTTTCTATCTTCAGTTTCTTTGCCTGTAAAATTTACTCTGAATATTTCCATGGTTAATCTTCCATATATATAGCACAAATGGGTTGTGTACAGAGATTTAGTCAGGCATATGCATTAGCACATAAGGGAAAAGCCTATTGTTCACCTTGAGAAAAAATGCATTTTCTTACATTGTGTACATTGTTTCATTCAAGGCATAAATGCACACCATTTCAGTAACTATTCTGTCATTTCATTCTATATCCATAGCAATCACACCAACCGATAAGAAAAGGAATTGCCACATTCTGCTTCTGTCCTCAATTTAACTGATCATAAATTGCATTTGCAACTTCTAAGCCACTTTAACTTTTCATCTGTTTGTGGTTTTGGCTATTTTTCCCTGGATAAAACTATTACACATTGTACAGTACTTGTGTTTTTGAAAAAAGAATAAACACAACAACATTAAAAAGAAAGATACAGAGATATTTGGCCTGGTAAGGCAGGGAAGTTAGTCTTATGTTTGATAACACCTGCTCCCACTATGTCTCTAGCAGTCCTCTGTATGTCCAAAGCTATATGCACACAGCAAATTGAAGATGTGATGGTAGCATGCGTCAGCATTCGGGTATAATAACAAGAGTGAAGATGAAATGGCACATGCTCCAGCATGTTAGCAGACAGGATTTGTACCCTGACTCCATGAAGTGTTTGAATGTTACCTGTAGCTTTTTCTGGGAGCTCATGTTTGTATGCTGCCACAATTATTTGTAAATGAGAACACTCTGCAGGGAGGCTTTCAGCAATGGTGAGAACCTGCCCAAAGAGCTGAATGCAGACCCAAAGGGATACAGAGCTGTACTGATTGGAGTGACACAGGACTAATTTCTCTTCTAATGCTTGGGAAAACTGCACTTTTAGAAGACTCTAGTGTCCGAATTTGTGAAAATATTTACTTTACAGCCAGCTATGCTATGTGGGTTTCAAGGTTCCACTGTTTTCAAGCTAGCCAGGTGTGGGGATTAGGAGGAGAGAGACCTTGGCACTTGACCCAAGCTGGCAAACAGGATTATTTCATACCATTAATGTAACATTCAATATAAATTAGAAAGATTGCTGCAAATTTCTCTTTCCCTTAATGGCTGTGATCCAGAGAACTTCTTGCCCAGTGCCGGACCCCTGAGCCTTTCCCTTCCTCCCGAAGCCATACCACTCACAGTGTCCAACATTTGCTGTCCACTGCTGGGAGTGCACAGCTTTCTGCTGATAGAATTGGCTGATTACAATCCTTGTATATTTTATGTTGGTACCAGGATCCATATTGGTTCTTTAGTCTTATTAATGTTAATTATTTAGTCTTATTCTATTAAATCTGTTTATATTTCAATCCTCAGGTTTCTTCATGCACATTTTCATCCAAGGAAAATCTTGCTATATTCAACCATGTTTAAGGAGACGTTTATGTATTTGTTGCTAAATGCTCTGGAGCTGTAGGAAACTCTGTCCTCTGGGATTTGTCTTGGCCTGAAATGAATTTACATGGAAACAATGTTTACCACGGAACAGGAAACCTCTTGGATGTTTGATTTAGACAAATACTCCAGAAAGTAAGCATTTAATAAGCATACTCTTGATAGAAAAGGCTGTGGAGTAAACTGCATGTAGCTTCTGAAAGCTCTCACATAGTTTTGGAAAACACCAGGAGGGCAGAGAATTCAGGAGAGGCCATGTTAATAGCACTTTCCAGAAATACCTTGACTCCAGAGGACACTAGCAGCTGAAATTGCTTCAGGCAAGTGTATGTGAGGGAGAAGTTTCAGCACATGATAATACCCTCAATGCTGGACAGTCAATCAGCAGAGCAGTAGCTTCTCAATTTTCCTGAAATACCCCTGGTACACAAAGATGTGCCACACACAGACCTGCTAACATCTTCTACCTTTTACTTACCATTAAAAAACCTACAACACCACCAAGTTCCCTTGCAGTCAGTTTCCCTGATGCCACTCAGAAAGGAGCCTTTTGCAAAGGATTCCTGGCCCTTTACTCATTTTCTCCATCTCACTGTTTCATTTGTCAAAAGGAACAGAAAAGGTATCTAATTTACTTCATATGTTTACTAGTGCTAATACAACTGAAACAATTAAAGTAAATTTTGGAGAATGACAGATCTTTCTAATCCTTTTAAACAAGAGGAAAGGCATGAAGTATTACTTTCTATGTGACATTTTACATATGGTGTATATTAATTGCCTCATTTCTACTCCAGTTAAAAACCTCATATATGTTGGAAAAATTTTCTATGATCCAAAACAAGTATCAATAAGAAGTTTGGCTGCACAACTTTTAGCAACTAACAAAGAACAAGATAACCTCTGTTCAGTATGAATACACAAACATTTGCTGCATGTGTTCAGCAACAAGCAGAGCAATGCACTTACAATTTGGTTCTGGGCCCAGTTTTGATCTTGATCACAGTAGGTTATGCTTTCTGTTGTTATTCAGGATGGTACCTACACTTAATTGACTGTCTCCTTTAACAATAAGATGGAAGTTGCAGGACTGCCTGATTACTTCAATGACATTCCCATTTGATGACATGCACTTTTATGAAATTGAACCTCATTAAATCAAAGGTCCTTTTCTATGTTACATTGTTACATATCCACTCCCTTCCCTGCAGGCACTTTCATTTGATATTACCTTTATTCCATTCTAATGCACTGTGAGTGTCAGAGTAGTCCTGCCACCTGATATTATTTTTGATGAAGTTTCATTTTATCATTTACAAATTCTTGGTGTGTTAGGAACTCCAATTGATCGAACGTCCCAAAGGGAAGGAGACAGGTAAAAGTGAAGAGGGTGAGAAGATGATACATGAAAATACTGACATCCACATTTATTTCACAGATTAATTATTGCAAGTAATTTGATTTCCAGGGCTTTATGAGGACAGCTGTATTTGTTGCAATTTATTTAGAACATAACTTCCAGGCTTCAAACAGGCATCAGGCCTGCCTAACATATTAATTCCGGTCTCAATTTTTTCTGTTTCACATAGTAAACAGAAACATCACATTTTGATGCAAAGTCCTGTAGTTTATTTTAAATGATCCTTTTAGAGAGGCTGTTGTTGCTTGTTTTATCTGACACTTGCACAAACATGTCTTAAGTGGCTGTCCAAATAATTAGGCCGAGACGAATTATCACTTAGTTTTTACGTATCATACAGCAGTAAAATTGTTGAGGTACCTCAACAAATCGTCTAGCCCAACCTTCCTGCTCAAGCAGGGTCACCTGCAGCAGGTTGTTGAGGGCTGTGTCTTGTTGGGTTTTGAATACCTCCAAGGATGCAGACTCCACATTCTCTGGGCAACCTGTCCCAGTATTCAACCTCCCTCACACTGGAAAAAAAACCAAAACAAACAAAAAATCCCAGCTTTTTCCTATGTTTTAAAGAAATGTCTTGTTTTTAGTCTGTGCTCATTGCCTCTTGTCTTACTCCTTGTCCCTTCACCATCATTGTGGTCCTTTGCTGGACTCGCTCCAGTCTTTCAATGTCTCCCTTGTACTGGGGACCCCAGCGCAGGACCCAGCACTCCAGACGAGTATAGGGGAAGTATCACCTCCCTCAACTTGCTGGCAGAGCTCTGCCTCATGCAGCTCTCAGTTATCTTAGCCTTTTTTGTCACAAAAGTATATTTCTGGTTCCTGGTAAACTTGGTGTCCACCAGGACCAGGTCTATTTCTGCTACACTGCTTTCCAGCTGCTGAACCCCCAGCCTCTTCTGATGCATGGGATTAACCTTGTCCAAATGCAGGGCTTTGCATTTGCCTTTGTTGAACTTCATGAGCTTGCTGCTAGCCCGTTTCTGTAGCTTGTCCAAGGGTGGCAACACACCCTTCTGGTCTATCAACCATTCCTCTAACACTAGTTGAGGGAGCATTCTGTCCCATCATCCAATTAATTAATTAAGATGTCAAAAAATATTGGCCCCAGATTTGATCTCTGGGGTATGTCACTAGTTAACTGGCCTCTGGCTGAACCTTGTGTCCTGTTCATAACCATGTAAACTGGCCATTCAGCCAGTTTTTAATCCACCTCACTATCCATATATCTAGCCAACATTTCTTCAGTTTGCCAATGAGAATGTTACAGGAGATGGAGTTTAAAGACTTACTAGAGATAGGATGAACAACATCTACTGCTCTCCCTTCATCCACCATGACAGTGACCTGATCATAGAAGTCTATGAAGTTGATCAGGCATGATTTCCCCTTCATAAATCCCTGATGACTACTCCAAATGATCTTCTTGTCCTTCAAGTGTTTGGAAATGTTTTTAAGAGGATTTAATCCATCACTTTCCATGGGATAAAAGTCAGGCTGACTGGCCTGTGTCTCGCAGGATCATCCTTCTTGTCATTTAGGAAGACAGGAGTGGCAATTGCTTTCTTCCAGTGCTCAGGAACCTCCCTCAGTTGCCACAGACTTTCAAAATTGTTCAAGATTGTTCTTGCATTGACATGGGTCAGCTCTCACAGCACTTGTGGGTGCATATCGTCAGGTGCCAGGGGCTTATGCATCTCCAGTTTGTTTAAATGTTTAAACCAGATGCTTCTACTCTTAAGTTCGCTGCATGTTGCACTATGTTGTGTTTCATATTGCTCGCCTTCAGTTTCTAATTTGTGCATTGGGGAAAGAAGTGTCTCCTCTGACATGGGAAATCAACCTGGAAAAACTACTGGATACTATTTCTTTACAATGTAATTGTAACTGAGACAATAGTTTAATTTCAAGCCACTTTAAAGAACACCAAGAATTCTCCAGGTTTAAGAATCTGTGTGTTTCTTCCCTTTCAGAAGGGATACATATGCACACAGAATATACTGCACTGAATGTAGCTGTTGTACTAGAAAGAAATAAAGAGCTGAACTGGTAGTGAAGAGTTCTAAATGCTTACTATCACTTCTAGCTCCCTTCCCAAATATGTATAGTCAGAAGACAAAACTGTATTATGCCTTTGAGGTACGATTCTAACCACATCATTCAGATTAAATTATGAACACAACTGATTTTATTCTGTCTAGTCCTACATATACTTGATATTACATTTAATAATTTAGGTAGTGGCTTAGTATTAGAAAAAGAATGGGGAGAGACTGAGAAAGGAAGACATATAGCAAATGGGAAAGTCATCTTTGCAAAGGAAGTTATTATTCCACTTAAAAGGACAACTCTGTAGACCTCTGAAAAATACACTTTGTTGCCTGTCATGGTCTAGAATAACTAACTTCTGGAGATTCTGCTCAGCAGTGGGACTACATAAATCAAAAATATTTATTCTACACCTGGCCAACACTTCCAGTTGGGCCAATCAAAAACTGCACTCGTGTCAAAGGAGAGATACTCCTTTTCTCCCAATTTCACCAAGCCCTTTGGCAGCCCACAGAGGCCTTTTTAAAGAGCGGTTGTAAGGGGCCTTGCAAAAGCAGATCTAGGAGAGTGAAAGACGTCTGCTGTCTCCCAGAAAAGACTCTCAGGATGGTGCATGCTCTTGTCTGAGGGAATGCATGCAGACTTAAGCATAGCACCTTCTTCACAGGCCTGTGTCCCCCATATGGCAGCTCTGGCTCCAGAGGCAGCCAGACTATTCAGAACAGACAGAAGCAAGATAGATAAGTTTCAATATACTTGGCATGTCTCTACCATTTCCTGTGCCCATACTAGTCTTGCTGTCTCTCAGGCTTGGAAAGTAACCATTAATGCCTAAACCCAATGCTGTCTTTGGCCTTGAATCCACATGAAGAAAAGAGTAAGGTCAGATGGGGTTGTTTTCTGAAGCCCTGGGGATATGCTCGTGTTCACAATTTCTAAGGAAGGAGGGGGGCAGCAGATTATGCACATTGCCCCTGTGGCACTCCATCACAGAGCAGGGAGGCTTTTCAGCCCTTAGCAGAAAAGCAGAAAGAAGGAAATAAAAATCTTGGGCTTGAATGAGAAGATGAGGGGAACGAAAGCAGCTGCCAGAATTGAGCCCAAGGCAGAAGGTCTGCTACTGACAGACGGTAGTGACCAAAGCGCTACTGGAACGAGAGACCATATGCAATATTTATTTATTTGAAGCTTAAAAGTTCCTATGTGTGCTCCTAACAAGCTACTTGTAACCAAGGTTTATTTGGATAAGATTTTAATGATACTTGTCCAACTATACAGTTTCAGTAGTACATGAAGAGTCTGGTAAATTAAAATCCTCCTTAGTTAAAGCCCTCAAACAGTATCTTATGTTAGGCTTTAAGCCCAGAAAGAATGGAGGCAAAATCATTGGTGCCATGATCATCTATAGCAGCAGAATAGAAATATCCTAACCTCCAATTCTCTGGCAAGGGGTCAGTTGGTTACGACATGGGACAACGCAAATGCTGCTTCTTTTCACTGGACTGTGTAAATCACACCCATGGTAGAAAATTATGTTTTTCTTGATCAATTCATAATATAGTAAATGTAATTTGTGGTTTAACTCCACCCAGAATTTTCTTATTCCATAGTCTCTGAAGAGTCTGGGGATAAGCTTGGGCTAGGGCTGCAATGGGGCAGCACAAATTCTATTGAATCCATCTTTCCAATTTTCACCCTGCAGTGGCAGAGCTGTCACATAAAGATCTACTATAATTGATAGGTAAGATGATTTCAGTATGATTGCATATGTCTATTTCATTATTTTAACTCATTAAAACAGAATCAATTGAAAAAATGAAATTTCTTATGCAATAGCCATCCTTCTCCTGAGACCAAGCATTTTAAGTGCCAGCATGCCATGCCTAGCATGCATACCATTTTCTGTTTTAGTTTTATCCCAAGTTCTTGCTTTTCTAATCTATCTTTCAATTATCCCCTTTCCTGTGAGGAATCTCAAACCAACATCACTCAGAAGAATAATAAAAAGTAATCAGTGCCTTGATAGAGCCTGAGAAAATAGTAGTGTTGTATGGGAAGGAACAATAATGATATTTTGTCCTTTACTTACTTCTTCTCTTCCAATGTGATTTAGAGATAGCCTTCTTACAGGTCCCACTCTAGAAATACTGTATCTAAGTGGTGGACATGGTAACCATTTTAAGCATGCAAAACTCAGCAGGAGTTCTCGGTGGAATATCAGAATAGCTTTGCAATTCAAATGACAGGTATATTTCACATTGGCAGAATGTAATTTCACTGTCTGGAATTTGGCCAAGATATCAGGGTCATGCTCTTATTCTTACAAAAAGAGTCTTGGGATTTTTAATCATCTCAAGCAGTTGGGAACTTGGTTTTATTCCTGAATTAAATTTAAACACTTCCCTCAGGACCCTGAAACAATGCTGAAGCACCTGTTCAGTAAAGGTTCAGGCGAACAAGCAAGTCGTCTGATTCTAACACTATCTTCACTTGCTGAATTTTCATGCATGATGCCATTTCCTACCCAAGTCATTACCAGGTGTGACTATGCTGTGTATATGAGATCTGGTGACAGCAGCCCAGTGTATCTGCAGGCAGAGGAAGCACATGCTGGTGATGATCTCCCTGCCTTCCACACCTAACTAAACCTTTCTTTCAGACTGAGAAAATGTTATTAGCAAAAGTCTCAAAAAAGGTCTGGATGTCCAATTTGGCTAATCAGTACTAGCATAAACAAAGTAGCAGTGCAGTCATGCACAGCAGAACCAAGAAAGCATATGCAGTTTAATGCTGACAAATACCACATATTTCAGGACAAAGAATAAAAACTGGAAATATCTGTCAAATGGAGAGGATCTTCAGCACACTGAACAAGAGCCCTTTCTGCAGTAATATGAGGAAAGGCCCCCAAGCCATCAGCACAATGTGCAGCTGTATGATGAAGGGAAACAGAAGGGTGGGTTGTACTGCTGGAGGAATACATTATCAATCAAAGCAAGGGCAAATCCAGGACACCTTCTGGGGAAAGGCAAGTACAGAGAGAAGTCTCCTCCCTCAAACTTCCCACTTCCTTCACTCATGAAATCCTTTATTAAAACCTTCATTTTTGGTCAATCTATTCTTTCTTGCAAGACTGGAGATCAGCCCATAGCTAACACCTAGCTTCATCTCTACTGCTATACATAGAGAGAAATCTGGATTTTGGGGTGTCCATAGCTCAGCCTGCATGGCACTGGGAGAAGGGTGGAGAACAGTTTGATCAGTTTTAAAAATATATTAAACGAAGCCTGTTTCAAAATCAGCCTAGTTCCATGCAATGCAGAAAAGCTTTGAGGAAGGAGACTGGGGAGGTGGAAAGAAAAGTGATTGCTGTTATGTTTTAACCGAGCTATATAGTTACATATGTGACTGAAGAGGCAGTCTGCCTTCATCTGCAGTGCATGGCAGGAAATTCTGTTTGATCGTAACTTGAAGGAAGCAGGAATGCATAGTAAGAGAGAATGGTTGAACAGGTTTTTTTTCAGGATTGAAGAGGTAACAACTTAATTGAGTAAAGATGGGCAGGAGGGGATCAGTCAGGCTGGCTTAGTTAGATTGTTTTGCCTGATATATCAAAAGGGGCACCTCTTTGCTAGTACATGTTAGACTTGTTAAGATAGGCACTTACATATTCAGCTCCCTGGCATCTCCTTAGCCTCCCAAAAGCAAGGAGGGCAAGGAGATGTATTAGTGAAGCTTGACTGTAAAGCGCAACAGGCAGTAAATATATGTATGCTGATAAACTGTGTCTTTTAAGAAAGTCCTGCAGAGGAAGGAAAAGTGTTGAACTGAGGAAAAGGGAAGAGAAACAGTGAGGAAAATAAGAAGTTGTATGGCAATTCTTGGGTGTCTAATACACTGCAGCCACTCAGCATGCAATTTGATTCAGGGTCAGAGACTACTCTGCAAAACACAGAGTTAAATAGAGAGGGCAAATCATACAGATTAAGGACCAACAGAGCCTTACTGCGGTGACCTTGCACTGTAATTGGGTATCAAAAACATTTACACAGTGATCTATACTGTGTGTATAACTTTATGTCTTATATTTGCACTCAGGACTATCAAAGCTGGCAAAATGCAACTCTGTCCCCAGAAATTTTTTCCAAATCTTTTTTTCTTCTGGGAAAAACAGGCAAAGAACTCTAGCATAAAAACACAAAGGACACTACTAGGAAGCTGGCCCAGCTGTGAGCCACTGGGTATATCCTATTATGCCAGTGATAGAATCATGGAATCGTTTGGATTGGAAGAGATCTTTAAAGATCATCTAGTCCAACCGCCCTGCCATGGGCAGGTACATATCCCACTAGATCAGTTTGCTCAAATCTCTGTCCAATCTGACCTTGAATGTTTCCAATGATGGGGCATCCACAATTTTTATAGGCCACAAATCCCTGTGTCTCACCACTGTCATCATAAAAAATTTCTTCCTTACATCCAATCTAAACCTACTTTCTTTCAGTTTAAAACTGTTGTCCCTTGTCTGTCACTACAGGCCCTGGTCCTTCACCTTCTTTCTTATAAGCCCCCTTGAAGTATTGAAAGACCACAACAAGGTCTCTGTGCAGCCTTCTTTTCTCTGGGCTACACAACTCTGCAACTCTCTCAGCCTTTCCTCATAGGAGGGAAGTTCCATCATTTTCGTGACCCTCATCTGGACCTGCTTTAGCAGGTCCGTGTCTGTCTTGTACTGGGGATCCCAGATCTGTATGCAGTACTCCACATGGAGTCTTTTGAGAGCAGAGCAGAGGGGGAGAATCACCTCCCTCAAACTGCTGGTCTCACTTCTTTTCATGCAGCCTAGGATATGATTGGCTTTCTGGGCTGCAAGCACACAGCGCCAACTCATATCAAATGTTTTGTCCACTACTATCCCCAAGTTCTTCTCTGCAGAGCTGTTCTCAATCCATTCCTTGTATACATTGATACTGAAGATTGACCTGACCCAGGTGTAGGTCTTGGACCTTGCACTTGGTCTTGTTGAATTTCATGGGGTTCACGAGTCCACTCTTCAAGCTACCAAGGTCCCTCTGCATGACATCCCTTACTTTAAGCATATCAACAGTACCACTCAGCTTGGTGTTATCCACAAACTGGTTGAGGTTGCACTCAATCATACTATTTATGTCCATAATGAAGATATTAAAGAAGATATTAAACAGTACCAGGCCTGGTATGGACCCTTGATGGTCACCACTTGTTACTGGTTTCCACTTGGAGACTGAGCCATTGACTGTCTCTAATCACGTCTCTATCTGTCATATGCTTCAATATAGCTTCCAGGAGGTTTTGTTCCATGATCTGGGGTCCTCCTTTTTTCCTTTTTTAAAAATAGTTGTGAAATTCCCTTTTCTCCAATCTCTGGGGACTTCATCTGACTGCCATAACTTTTCAATTTTGATGGAGAGTGGCTTATCAACTGTAAATATTCCAACCAACAAAATAAACCATCCAAACCACTCATGAGAAGCCTAGCAGTCCTATAATTAATTTTGGACACGCAATTAATGAGCTCCAAATAGTGGTACTGACAATTTTCCTATTTTCTGTTGCTACCAACATCTTCTTGAAAGTCACATCAATCAATGAAGGCAGAAAGATTAATATTTCTGACTTTAGGTGAACAACCCCTGTTCCAATCGGGGGCAAATCTCAGCCTGCTTTTAGAAAGCCCAGGAAGACAGAAGAAGTGTTGCAATCCTAGTCTGGGCCCTGGAGTGCTTGCCGAAGGTGTTGTGCTTATGTTCAGGTAGGCCTCATGAGCCTGCAGTGGACTGAGGGCTTGTTTCTGCCTCCCATGTTGCAGTAGACAGAGCCAACATAGTGGCTTCCTTGGATTTTATATGGCACTGCAGCAGGACTTTCTCTGATGGCCAGAGAGTGGATGTGATGTCAGCTGTGAAGGCCTATCCTGACATAGAATGTGGGAGACCTCATTTAGGAGATTATCCTCTGCCTAGTTCCTCAATAATTTTTCAGGCACATGTGCCAACTGGCATGATCTTGTACAATATCTGGAACTGCAATGCAATTGGCAATGTGCAGAGCTACTTGCTGTGCTGCCTTCACATTGTAAACAGTTTCAGCAGTTCTTCATCACATTGCTCACTGGATCACTGGCATATAAAGACTATCTTTAATTTCCTAATTTTGATGAGCTTTCTAAAAAGCTCTCTAAACAGTTGTATGCCAGGCTATACCACTGCTTAGCACTTGTGGTCAGTCACTATAACAACATTAAACATAAAAAATTCACTTGGTATTAGTGAATATAGTGTGTACAATTCCACAGAATTTAGAAGTTACTCATTTGTTTTCCTGATTGACACCTTTGAAATTCTCTGTACCACGGATTTTCTATGTATCCTGACAGTTTGTGACATAAATAGAGACTTCTCTGTTAAAAACAACCCTCCCACCCCACCTGAAACAAAAGGACATGGACATGTGTACACACACACAGAAGGAAGAAAAAAAAAAAGGGATTGCATTGCTTATTTTTCATTCATATAAATGATTCTTTTGTGCTGTCAGATCTAATAATGGACTCTAAGTTCCTGCCCACTTCTCCATGACCCCTTTATGAGTCAAAGGAAGGAAGTAGACAAGTACAAAACTACCACAGTCCCTTGGCAGCTTTAGCTACTTATCAGCTTTTTTTTTTTTCAGAGAGAAACACTTTGCTCAGGAATGTACTGATGTCTCCTCTCTCTTTGGACATTTTCACAGATTATCTTCTATGTATAGTATCAAGCATGAGTGGTCTATCTTCACCCTCAGTGCTTCTCACAGTCTAATACCACCTAATTGATATGAGATACGTAGATCAGTGGATCATCTCATCCAGGTTGGTCCATGACATATCCTTACCTCACAGTTGTTACATTTTGAAATAAACATTTTCCTACTTTTTTCCCATTTTTTCACATGGGGCCAAAGCTTTCCATAAGGCCCATAAACGTCCATAATGTTGCTTCCTTATCATATTTCAACTATGCTCAGCAACATGCACTTGAAATTTGCTTATCTTTCCCTGACACCGGAAAAAAAAAAACACTTTGCACTGCAGATGTGCTGCACTCATTGCCACTCATCCTTATTGTGTCATTGCTTCCTTGTATTCTTTCATCTGCCTATATCCTTTCGAGTATTTTAAGTTCTTTGAGGGAAGAACCAATATTTGTTTTTTGTTTGAAACAATTAAAGATATCGAAAGTCTGAAACAATGAAGCTTCAGTCTGCGACAGCAGGGTAATACAAATAAGCAAAAAAATAATGACAATTTAAGAAATGTGAAAATTCCTTTCTCAAGTTGGTGTACCTTTGCTACGGGTAAGACATGAGTAATGGGTGTCAAAAAGAGGAAAATGTCAGCAACATAATATTCTTTTTCCATGAAAGAAGACAGTATAAAATTTATTTTTTCTTTTACCTTTTTTCATGCTGAATACTGTATATTTGGCTATTCTTCCTTTCTGAGGTGTTCCCTGCAACCCCAGGAGGATGAAGGAAGGTAGTGTGGAAAGAGGGCTTGGAATATATAGAGAGAACTGGCCTTTTGCATAGGAAAATGGTGTATTAGCACACTTTTCAGAACAGAACTGAATCAGACTGAAAACACTATTTTAATATTTTCTCCTAATCATCTCCTTCAGGACATCAAAGATATACAAATAATTGCTGAAGCTGGAAGTAGGAAAGAGCAATTTCTACTACTGGGATTATAAGGTGCTTTAGGAATTCATTTCCTTTCACAAATTTCAAACCACCAATTAATTAGCTATATATGGTAATTTCACTTTCTTAACCATTGTCAATATTTGGAAGCTTCTTTTATAGATTTGTGATTAACTTCTAATTATAAACTAATTACACTGTTCATAGTAATAGAGGATCTTGCGGGTTGACAGAGAATCTATAAATGATGCCCAGGAGACAGCAGCAGATTTAATACATTCTAGTCTTGTCATCTCCTTTTACTAACCAAGAAAGCCTCAGGACACCTAGTGCTCGACGTTGGGAGCTATTCTTGCCTCCATTAAGAAACTGAGAAAGAATTTCAGCTGCCAGTGAACAACATAGGTGAACTTTCTGCTTCCTTCAAGTTTAAGGAAGGTGATAGGAGAGAAAAAAATGGAACACAATGGCAGACAGCACTAGCACAAATGAATTGCTGCTTTATGTGGTAGGGAATGGATTCAGTGTGTCTGCCTGAAAAAAAAAAAAAAACAACACATCATTCTGTTTGCCTCTTTCCTAAGAAAATAAAGCTGAAGGTTCAGAAGAACTGGGGATGGCATCTCTAGCGAGGGTGGGATTCAATCATATTTTGTGTACTATTTTCTACTTTCTTCCTTGTTACATCACTTATTTTATCTGCTGATATGTTCCCTTTTATTTTGTAAATATCCCTAGAAAGTTTTTTTATCTCTAAAACTTATATTTTGTTTCATGTTTCAATTAGATTTACTATATATACTGCAGTATTTTGCTGCTCTCATTGCGTCAGAATAGAAAATCATTGCCTTGCAGCAGTGTACTGGTTTGCCATTTTGGTTTGTGCAACTGACTTTTTCATCCCCCACATTTGCAAAATGCTGATGTGATTACAGCCTTCTTCAGGCTGAAACTAGGTAGTGGATGGTCAAAGGGTAGAGTCAGCAAGGACAGTGAGAAAATCATCTTTGGGAGGGGAAGACCCAAAAGACATCCAATATGTTCCTAAAAAGCTCGGAGGAAGCCTTGTAGTCACTAGGTAATAGGAATGGACCAGGTGTAATATTAGCTTTCATGGACTAGCATGTGCACACACAGTGGGAGACTGTTAAGGAAATTGAAGAACTGGAAGTTATGTCCAGAGTTCTGGGAAAAAAGGGACAGTCAGATCGAAACAAGACACGTGCAGCGTTCTGCTCTCTATAGCCTGCTCTCCAAATCACATGCTTTACACAGGATAAACTCCACCAACCTGCAGTGACAAAATTAGATGCAATGCACACTAAAGGCAAGCTAAAAGTAAAAATGGCAAGTTAAAGACACTTAAAGTGTTTCTGATGCACTCTCCCTTCCTGGGGTCTGGAGATACAATAGAGGTCTATCTCTGTGCATCTTGCTCACCCCAATTTAGATCAGGGCTGTGCCTTGGATCCAGATGAAAAGCAAAGGGTACACATATTGTAGGGGTTATATTTTCAGCCTGGCACTTCATCTGTGAGATCTGAAAAAATCCCACACGCCTAATGGGCTGATCACTCTGAGACTTTTGCGCTTGGCTCATTGCTATGGGATTAAGAACAAATGCCTTGCTCTTGCTTCATAGCGAAAAATGTGGTAAGTCTTGTCTTGGTTGAGACATTGCCAGCTCTGCTAACATTTGAGCAAGCACAGATATATCTGACTCACGATACTCTTCTGTGTTTTGATCACCAACAAAACAGTTCACTCCTCTGAGATATATCAGTTTGGCCTCTTAAAAAAAACAAGCAGATGCTGCTTATCAGTCACATTTAATTTAGATTAGTACTACCTGTTTTTTCTTTTCTCCAGATGTCAAGATGAAGAGGTAAAAGTGTTTTAAGGAGGAGGCAAAAAGTTCTAGTGCCAGAAGCACAGTTCAAGCATAGGATAAAGTGCCTGAATGTGCCTGCGAGGAAGACTAGACCCTGGACACTTTCAGTTAAATGCTTCAATTCTTTGAGTGTAATAGTCACATTTGCTAAGCCTCTGGGACTGCACAGTCCCAGAGGATTCTTGAACATCCCAGACCAACTGCTGTACTTCCCTCAGCCCACTTTGGTATTTCATCTGGTGAGATCATGAGAATGCAGATATCAAGACATTGGCACTATGACTTTTTCACTTCCATGGGACCAAGGGCAAAATCGAACAGAAGACTCATCCTGTACTCTCTGCCTGGCATATTTCTCTGCCGTCAACACATGTCCTATCAGCAAGTCTTTTGGATTCCCTTGCTGCAGAGAAGTTGGCTATTATCACTGTCAAAGTTGTCTGGAAGTAAAAGGACTATTGACCACTCAGGAAAAATCTCAAATGTGACCAGAGGGGTAGAAAGAGGTGTATGAAGGGAAGCACAGAAAAAAGATGGACTTTTATATGAGGGAGAAAAGAACACTATGTATATTTACTTTGGCGAAAGGGAGTAATACAACTGGTTACGCAGAAGGGATGGATACGTTTTAAAAATAGTGGGGAAAAAAGTAATTCTGAAGAGGGAAGTCCTTTATTTTTCATCTGTCTTCATAATGGCCTTCTGCTGTCTAAAACGGAAAAATTTTAAAAAGGCTGATATAGAGATATCACAGATATCTGGGCTAGAGAATCTGCAACAAGACACCTCAGTGGCATAAAAACTACAATTTATTCTCTAATTGGGATTGGAATAGCAAGTCAGTTGTGATTTATATTCTCCCACTCAAAGACACACACACAGGCATGC
Source organism: Numenius arquata (assembly GCF_964106895.1). Taxonomy (NCBI): domain Eukaryota; kingdom Metazoa; phylum Chordata; class Aves; order Charadriiformes; family Scolopacidae; genus Numenius; species Numenius arquata. The sequence goes on along the minus strand of NC_133616.1, from coordinate 32,092,539 downwards.
TCTGTACAAAGCTCATTCACAACTATCAATGTCATAGATTCAGCCACAACCAGCACCAGGGACTTAGGGAAGTTGGGCCCTCACCCCAGTCACCTGGTACTCCCAAGCTTGGGCTAGCAGAACAGCTTCCTCATGCATTCCTTCAGCCTTGTGGTCAGCTGTCTGCAGGATGCAGGGCACCCATGGATTTGTTACCCTGAGGCATCACCCTCTTCCTTATTTTTTTCTCTCTTATTTAGGTGGTCTGCATGAACCACAAAAGGCCTCATTGGTCACATCACCCTGGGCGACTGTCTTTGATGTTCTGCATTACTAAAGTGAATTAGTGGTTGTTACCTTCAACATTATTTGCTCCAAGGATGTCACTTGCAAGAATGTAAAGCTATTAAAAACAGGGTAAGTATAGTCCAGAGCTTTTGGGTGACCCTCCCTCATGACACTTGTCTGCACTTTCCTTTATTTATGGCCTGTGAATATCAAAATCATATAGTGTTAGAGTTGGGAAATGTCATCAAAGTCTCACTTATCTGAGCAGGGGTTTTGAGTAGGCTTCTCCTAGGGACAGATATGTACAGCCTGTAAAAAACTGTCATCACACCCAGCTATAAATACCCTGCATTGTTGGCTCCTCATCCTCTGAGATTATTTCACCATCCCAGTAGCCATGCAAATTACTCAGTATTTAGAGGGGTGATGAACTGGCAGTTGGCACTTGCCCATAGAGCGTTGGCTGAGAGTCAGTTTGCCATAGCTGAGAGAGACAACGTGGGATCTGATTCAAACTACAGATGCTCAGTCAGGATTGAGTGCTGCACCTGTGACATAAGATAATATGTGAGGGTAAACCTGAAGAGTAATTAGAACATAAATCCATCTAAAAACTGTCTCTGGAGCTGGATAGATTGCCAGCTTGAACTAACAAAGCATTGGAGAGCACAAGCACCAGTTGGCATAGTGTGTGTATATAATGTAAGCACCATCTCAACACTCTCAATTCTTGCTCTTTCAAAGTGTGAAAAACACCTATGTTTCTATCAAAATGTTCAGTATACCCCCACTGATCATCCAAAGCAGTAGAACTTCAGCTTTCAGTCTTCACCAGTATTATATTTGAAGCACTGCTGTATGCTTCCTTAGTGACCAACTCCCTAGGTCCTAAGAAATCTGGATTAAGAATTGTCCATCATTTGCATAATGTGTTCTTCCTCTCCAGACTGAGAAACTACAGCTTCAGAAAACCTGCAGATGTGCCTGTTCCCTGTGACCGTGGATGACACTGAAAGATTTGTGTTTACCTGACAACTTCCTTTCTTTGACAGTTTGCTCTTGTAGTCTCCTCTACTTATGAAGTTTCATTGCAATGTTTAAACATAGATGGTACCGACGACTACTTGAAGAACCTTTATCCAAATGGATCATAATGCACTTGTCAACATACAACTAGGGAAGAAATGAAACTTTAGTTTTCGAATATTTGGTTGTGGGACTCACTCTTGCCAACAATATGTTTAAACCTCAGACACATAAGATAACTCTGTTTTCTGATATATTACATTGGTGATTAGACAACCACAAGTGGCTAAAGTGAAAAAAAAACCAAAACCAGCAGACAGAGAAATACTTTCCATCTCTAATCACAAATGTATTCAAATTTGTTTTTTCAGTGAATATCTTCCTAACTGAAAGCTGAAGAGACTGCAGTGTCTGATCAACAGTGGTCCACTTGCTTATACTGGAATATTGCATGTGTTGACATTAGAATCAACAATAATATATGAGCTGCAAATCAGTGGGACAAAAATTCCTACAGTAATGAAATGTACAAGTGGTATCATGAAAAAAAAAAATATTAAAGAAAAATACTGTCGGGAGCTGCCTAAGAAAAATCCAGATTAGGACACAGTGAAAGCTAGTCAGAGGAGGTGCCTATGTTGAGGTGGGCAAATCCGGATGTACTAAAAAAGCCAATGAGAGCTACATTCTTAAAGTTCCACAGCCAAAGATCATATCTCAGACAGGAGATGCGATCCTAACAAAGTATTCTACTTCTGACACTGGGCCATATCATATGCTGAAAGCCAAATGGCAGAGCAAAGGCAATATATACAGACAGTGCCCCAGTACCACTACCCACCTTCCAGTAATCTGTAACACAGAGATTTTTGAAGAAGAAATGATGCCACAGTGCTTGACAGCCATCTTTCATTTTTTCATTTGAGCATTTTTATAAATACCTTTTGTACCTATAGAGGCCTTGAACAATGTAAACAACCTGTGACAGTGAAGTCTACAGTATAACTGCCTCCTCTCGGAAAGGGTGATCGTTTTGTGTGTTTCCAGCCTGCCACCTGAAAGGCTTGCTTGCTACCTGTTTCCTGTACAGGGAAGGATGTATGATAGGATGGTCAGTCAGGAAGGGAAATTGCCACAGAATCAAGTGCCAAGGCACAGATTAAAGTGAACTGTGCAATCACATGGTTTGGATCGGTGTGACATGCATCTAAAACCCATGTTTCATCTTAACACCTGTATTTGTTTGCACTCACTGAGAAAGTCGGAGAAGTGAAACAGAGATTTCACATAAAAGAGACAATGAGAAGGAAATTTCAGAAACAGTTGCTGGGAGAAGCATAGCTATCTGGTTAAAATATTCCTCAGGTCAAATTCTTATTGGCAGAGGATAGCAGGCTGAGAGACAGGCTGTTCAGGAAATGACTAAGCAGCAGTGGCAAACTAAACTGCAAAGTGTGATTAACCCTGAATGCCCTTATACATGATACAGAGAAATGCAAGATACAACTGATATATTGTAATGGAATTAAAAAAATAAATTACATAAAACACAAGGAAAATTTCTATACTATGATAATCACTATATCCCAAGAAATGACTGGTGTTCCAAGCTTTTGTTATATTCCAGTGTGTATGGGAGCAGCATTTGAAATTATTCTGTAGAAATTGGTGTTATTGTGACAAACAAGGAAACTCAGTACCTCAAAGTATTGTTTGATGGTGTGAGATCTTTATATCCTGTTTACCTTTTAACAGTGAGATACAGTGTGCAAATGTATAAATATATTGAGTAAGCATCTCAGAGCACTGTGATAAATTAAGTGATCTACTTTAGTGAACCCTAACACTGACAGGATAAGAGAATACAACAACAATTTTGTCTTCTGAGGAAATCTGAAGGAAATTATAGTGTGTGAAAATACATCCTCAGGAGGTATGGAGTCAAGAGTTACCAACTTATCAATCACATACTTGCACTGTTTAGTAAGAGCTCCTAAGACAGAGTTAGTTAAGATATAAACAGAGAAGTGTGCCTTGATTCATTTTCTGTCATATTTTGAAAGAAAAGAAAGACTTCAACTAGTGTGAACAAATTTTAATTTAATTTTATCCATGTGACTCTTAAAATTAACTTTTAATTTCCTTTTTTCAATGACGTATAGCGTTTGCCCATGTAAATAGTGCTAATGAATGTTGTTAAACAGCCTTTCAACATTCAGTTCACTTGTTCATCAGGGACATATATAGCCTATTTGAGGAAAGTAAAATATAGATAATTTCTGTATTCCTGTTTTTCTGTTATGGATTGTGCTAGTTGTTTTTCAACAGACAAATTCAAGCTGTTGATTTTAGAAATTGTTCTTCACACCAACTGAAGATAAGGATGCATACAAATTCAAAATACTCGACGTAGCATAGTGAAATCCTTATCCTATTTCTAAATAGCCCAGTCAGATACTACCACTACGTTACAGACAAGGCTCCTGTGGATATACAGAGGAGTTCTAAACCAGACGTAGACAAATTATGAGGTTCCCCAACAGATGGTCAGTAAAAATGGCTTATTCTTTTTAAGTGAAAAAACCATCAAATCATAGAATTTCCAAGGTTGGAAGAGACTCTTCAGATAACCTACTCCAACCATTAAACTAATACTGACAAAACCCACCACTAAACCATATCGCTAAACACTACATCTACCTGTCTTTTAAATACCTCCAGGGATGGTGACTTAACCACTTCCCTGGGCAGCCTGTTCCAGTGCTTAATAACCCTTTCAGGATAAATTTTTTTCCTAATACCCAATCTAAACCTCCCCTACTGCAACTTGAGGCTGTTCTCTCTTGTCCTATCACAGAATCACAGAATCATCTAGGTTGGAAGGGACCTTTAAGATCACCTAGTCCAACCTTAAAAAAAAAAAAAAAACCACAAACAAAAAAACCACCAACACTAAACTATATTCCCGAGCACCATGTCAACTTGTCTTTTGAATATCTCCAGGGATGGTGCCTCAACCACTTCCCCGGGCAGCCCATTCCAATGTTTGATAACCCTTTCAGTGGAGAAATTTTTCCTAACATCCAGCTTGAACGTCCCCTGGCACAACTTGAGGCCATTTCCTCTTGTCCTATTGCCTGTGACTTGGGAGAAGAGACCGAACCCCACCTCTCTACAACCTCGTTTCTGGTAGTTGTAGAGAGCGATAAGGTCTCCCCTCAGCCTCCTCTTCTCTAGACTGAACAAGCCCAGCTCCCTCAGCCGCTACTCATAAGACTTACTCTCCAGACCCCTCACCAGCTTTGTTGCCATTCCTTCGACCCGCTCCAGCACCTCAATGTATTTTTTGTGGTAAAAAATAGGGGCCCAAAAGGGGCCCAAAACTGGACACAGCACTCGAGATGACCAGTGCCGAGTACAGGGGGACGATCACCTCTCGGGTCCTACTCACCACTCTGTTCCTGATACAGGCCGGGATGCTGTTGGCCTTCTTGGCCACCTGAGCACACTGCAGGTTCATGTTTAGCAGGCTGTCGACCAACACCTCCAGGTCCTTTTCTGCCAGGCAGCTCTACAGCCGCTCTTCCCCAAGCCTGTAGTGCTGCATGGGGTTGTTGTGACCCAAGTGCAGGACCCAGCACTTGGCCTCATTGAATCTCATACCATTGGCCTTGGCCCATTGATCCAACCTGTCCAGGTCCCTCTGCAAAGCCATCCTACCCTTAACCAGGTCGACACTCCCACGTAACGGTGTTGTCTGCAAACTTACTGTGGGTGCACTTGATCCCCTCATCCAGATCATTGATAAAGGTATTAAAGAGGACTGGCCCCGATACTGAGCCCTGGGGAACACCACTCATGACTGGCCGCCAACTGGATTTAACTCCATTCACCATCACCGTCTGGGACCGGCCCTCCAGCCGATTTTTTACCCAGTGAAGAGTACTGCCGTCCAAGCCATGGGCAGTTTCTCCAGGAGAATGCTGTGAGAAACCTTATCAAAGGCCTTACTAAAGTCCAGCAAAACAACATGCACAGCCTTTCCCTCATCTACCAAGGGGGTCACTTTGTCATAGAAGGAGATTGGGTTTGTCAAGCAGGACCTGCCTTTCATGAACCCATGCTGGCTGGGCCTGATCACCTGGGTGTCCTTCATGTGCTGCATAATGGCACTCAGGATGATCTGTTCCATGACCTTTCCAGGCACCGAGGTCAGACTGACAGTTCCCCAGATCATCCTTGTGGCCCTTCTTGTGGATAGGCATCACATTTGCTAGATGCCAGTCAGTTGGGACCTCCCCAGTTTGCCAGGACTTCTGGTAAATGATGGAAAGTGGCTGAGTAAGCATTTCCGCCAGCTCCCTCAGTACCCTCGGGTGGATCCCATCCAGCCCCATAGACTTGTGCATGTCCAGGTGTTGGAGCGGGTCTCTCACCATCTTCCTTTGGACTATGGGCGCCTCATTCTGTTCCCCACCCCTGTCTACTAGCTCAGGCATCTGGGTACTCAGGGAACAACCGACTTTACCACTAAAGACTGAGGCAAAATAGGCATTAAGTACCTCAGCCTTCTCTTCATCCTTTGTCACCATGTTACTGAGTTCATCTAATAAAGGATGGAGATTCTCCTTAGTCCTCCTTTTATTACTAATATATTTATAGAAACTCTTTATATTGTTCTTAACATCCAAAACCAGGTTAAGTTCTAGTTGGGCTTTGGCCCTTCTAATATTCTCCCTGCATGGCCTTACAACTTCTTTGTAGCTTTCTTGAGTGGCCTGCCCCTTCCTCCAAAGGCCATAAACTCTCCTTTTTCCCATGAGTTGTAATCATATCTCTCTGTTCAGCCAGACTGATCTTTTCCCCTTTTAGCTCATTTTTTGGCACATGGGGACAGCTTGCCCCTATGCCTTTAAGACTTCCTTCTTGAAAAATGTCTAGCCTTCCTGCACACCGTTGCCCTTCAGGACTGCCTCCCAAGGGACTCTGTCAAGCAAGATAATCCTGTGAAACACCATGGACACGTACATTGCGCTAGCTTCAGGTCTTAGAATAAAAAGCTTCAATAAATATAGAATCATAGAATCATATCCAGTTCTTTTTAATAAAATAGATTTCCTGATGTCTTGAGAAAAAATTATTCATCTCAGTATTTTGAGATAGTTGTGATTCTTTTGGATAAATACTAGGGTTGGATTTGGAGATGTTCTTGAAGACATCCAAACCTGAAGCAAATGACTAATATGGAGTTTATGCTGTGTGCTATTGAACTCCATTGCATTCCATTCCTGTAGGAATTTACTGTGGTGTTACAGGAAGTAAATATTTGGAAAGTATTCATATGGAATATCAGCAAAATTTCTGTTCTATGTTAGATAAATATTCTTCCAAGGTTATTGCTTGGCAATGCATCATTAAAAGCTAGAAAAATCTACCAATTTAAGAGGGGGAGGAAAGAAGATATTAATGAGATACTAAGGAAAGGTTAATATTTATTTCTTCAACCCTGTGAATGTGCATGGTGTTTAAAAAATGGAAATTCAACTTCTTTGGGTTAAGGGCTTGATATAATTTTTTGTTGTCCCATTTTGTAGTGTGATGTTAGGCATAGATTGGTCTATAGGTATGACCACATGGGTCATATAATACTAATATAAACGACTGCATGGCTGGAGCAGATTTTTCTTGTCTTCTTATTACACAATTCTTAAATGTGTGGGAACGTAGTTTAAGTCATCAGTGACTTCAAAAGGTATGTTTTCCAGTGCATAGCGGATTTTATGCACAGGTTGTTCAGAACTATTCCAGTTCTTAACAATGTTAAGCACCAGTGAGCCTTATTTACTAATCTGAAGTTTGTATTTCAACTCCAAAGTCAATGGGACTTGTATATCCTTCACCATAATATTGTTATTCTCTTACTGTTTGGGTCACGTATTTCCCCAGAGAAGAAACAACTATAAATACAGTGTATGTCCTAATTTATACATTCTACATGGCTAATGCTTTTCCACTCCTTTTAGCATACACACACCTAGCAAAGGTTGCACACCTTTCAGTTAAAACAGAGGCCTTCCATGGCTCTTCTATATTGACTTGTGGTAGGTATTTTTTTGTTATTGTCATTCTTGGTTCCTACTGCAAAGAACTGGGACAGAGTTTTTTTCTTTTCTTTTCATTTGGGCACAGAACCAATTTCATTAGCTTAAAACTGACAGCTGAAATCGAATACATCCTCATATTCTTCATATACAGTGCAGAAAGAGCACTATTACACCACGTACTGATCTATATGGAGACTGAAAGAGAATTCTATCATATCTGCTTGCCTTAGGTGTAATTAGTTTGGCAGAAAAGACTTTTTCAACATATCCAAACACAGCATGTTTTCCCAAACTTATTCCAAAGCTTGGTGTTCCCAACACAAGACCTCAAAGATATTAATAAAAGTAAATTAATTTTTTATTTATTAACTAAGGACAACAGAATATAATCTAGGTCTGAGATATCTGACATGATTTTTCTTTCTTTCTTCCTCTTTCTTTTTTCTTCCTTCCTTCCTTCCTTCCTTCCTTCCTTCCTTCCTTCCTTCCTTCCTTCCTTCCTTCCTTCCTTATCTACCACAACTACATATTTCAAATAATTTTTGCTTTTATTTTTTCCTAACTGGGTACATATTTTGCTACTTATGAACAGACAGACTACTAAGGTGAAGACTGTATTTGAAAACATAATGTAGTATTTTAGACATCTATATTCATTCACGGAACTGACATTGTTTGAAGACCTGAAATACCTGGCTTTCCAAGTACATAAAACTCCCGCATCAGCCATGAGAAATTATGAATATTGGAACCCAAATCTGTTTCTGGTCTAGGGCTAAGTTTTGTCCAACCTGGGTGCAGCCCAGTGTAATTTTGATCCAGGAAAGAAAACATTCCTCTAGGAATTTTATTTAAAGAGTGACAGCTGTTTGAGGATACCTAGGGGCTTAGAATGTCAAAACAAATCCTAGGAGAGCTCGATTGGTGAGCAGAGGACAGGTTAGCAAGTCCAAGGTATATGAGAAATACAGGATTTCATGTGGTTCTGAAAATTTTATATGATTTTACACCTGGGCATGTGCTGTCAACTTGCACATGTGTAGAATATATTTTTAGGCAGTGAACATTGGCTTTACCTTTTGTCTTTCATTTATTTTTCATATCTTAGTTATCTTACTCTCCTCCAGCTGTGAATACATCTCATGCCACATTTTTGGCACCTTTTTAGTAGTGACTAAACATCAACTTGATGACTAACATCTGCAATAGTCCTGCAAAATGAATGCGTTATAATGACCCAGTCAATAGGAAACCACTGTACAGACTGAGATTGTTGAATTAATCTTTTCATGTATACCTTTCCAAGTTTAAAAATACATGAATGAAGCAGGAAGAAAGGGACACAATGTTATTGTCAGTCAATATTACATTAAAAAGAATCTCTACTAAAGCTTTTCTAACTGCAGAATCATTGTCTTCTTTTGTAGCATACAATTTTCATGAGGTAGACCTGTGAATTTCAAGAAAAACATATGCATATGTACACTGCTTCTGTGACATATGAACTAGAGCTGACAGAATTAATGAGTAAAACAATGAGACAATTAAGAAATATTTATTAATTTTATCATACAATATTTAGTGAACTGGGTGATGCTCACTAAAGCCATTAAAGACTATGTTGGGAAAGTTTAAAGACTGTCGTGTTTTGCACCAGACTGGCCATTGAGATGAACAACAGAAAGGTTTGAAGTCTGAAGAAAAACAAATGTGGTTCCTATCTTTAAAAACAGAGTCGCGGGAAGTGATGAAGTTACAGATTCATCATTCCGACTTCAGAACACAGAAGGATATGGGCAGAAATTGAAAAAAAATCTTGTGGTAAATTCTTGACAGATAACAACAGATGAACAGATTCATCAACAGATATACAGATTCATCAAAAACAGGAGGTTTCAAAACCACTCAAGTTTCTCAAAGTGTAGCAGGCCTTTTTCGTGAACAAATAGGAGAAATAGTTCCTTCCAAAGTCTTGACTTCAGTGTAATTTTTTGACCCTGTCTTCCTTGGTATTTTCTCATAGACCCTGGGAATGCTTGGTCTTCTTGGATATACTGTTCTGTGTTTGACAACATGTCTGGAAAATCATGACAGTATTAAAATAAAAAGATGCGCTGCATGGATTACCTGTCCTGGACCTGGACTTATTCAGTATTTTATGTGTGGTGTAATAATAAATATATGCCTATTTAATTCTGCGGTGGATTGACCTTGGCCTCAGATGGATTGACTTCAGGTACCTGCCAAGCTGCTCTATCACTCTTCATCTTCCTGTGGACATGGGAAGAAAAATATGACAAAAAGCTCATGGGTCAAGATAAGGACAGGGGGAGATCACTCACCAATTAATGTCATGGGAAAAATAGACTTGACTTGGGAAAAGAATTTTATGTTATTGCAAATCAAATTAGAGTAGAGTAATGAGAAATAAAACCAGATCTTAAAACACCTTCCCCCAACTCCTCCCTTCTTCATGGGCTCAACTTCACTCCCAGTTTCTCTACCTCCTCCCACTGAGTGGCACAGTGGGACAGGAAATTGGGGTTGCAGTCAATTCATCACATGTCTCTGCTGCTCTGTCCTCCTCACACTCTTGCCCTGCTCCAGCATGGGGTCTCTCCCACAGGAGACAGTCCTCCATGAATTTCTCCAGTGTGAGTCCTTCCCACAGGGTGCAGTGCTTCAGGAACAGACCGCCCCAATGTGGGTCCACTGCAGGTTCAAAAGTCCTGCCAGAAAACCTGCTCCAGCGTGGGCTCCTCTCTCCATTGGTCCACAGGTCCATAGGCCCTGCCAGGAGCCTGCTCCAGTGTGATTTCTACATGGGGTCACAGCCTCCTTCAGATATATCCACCCGCTCTAGTGTGGGATCCTCCACAGGCTGCAGGTGGATATCTGCTCCACCATTAATCTCCATGGGCTGCAGGGGGACAGCCTGCCTCACCATGGTCTTCACAACAGATGGCAGGGGATTCTCTACTCTATGCATGGAGCACTTCCTCCCCCTTCTTCTTCACTGACCTTGGTGTCTGCAGAGCTCTTTCTCTCACATATTCTCATTCATCTCTTTCAGCTGCTGTTGCACAGCAGTTTTTACCTTTCTTAAATACGTCATCAGAGGCGCTACCACCATTGCTGATGGGCTCAGCTTTAGTCAATGACAGGTACATCTTTGAGCTGGCTGGTGCTTACTCTACCAGACATGGGGGAAACTTCTAGAAGCTTCTGACAAAAGCCACCCCTGTAGCACCTCCAGTACCAAAGCCTTGCCACACAAACATGATACAAATTCAGAGATAACAGTACAGATATGCTGGAGAATGGAATTTAAATATAAAGTAATTCTAAAAAATTTGAACACTAGTCTGGAAAAGTAGAATCCAATTCATGAAGCTATCCATAATGAATTCATTGAGGGAAACTTCATGAACTGCACAGCCTTAATGATTCATTAAGTTAACTACCTGTCACAGACTTAGGCAGGATCTGTAATAACTGATTAGATAGTATGGAGAAAAAAAGTCATATACGAGTAAGTCATGCCAAAGTGCTTCAGCAAAAGCATATATTACCCTGAGATGCTTTAGCAAGAACACAGGTTGATATGTAAAGAATTACTTCCAGTGTACTCAGCAATGCCTCATGTGGCACTTTGCTACTCTGTGCTTGAAAGGTGTTGAGAAGCACACGACACAACTGCAGAATAAAGCAGCTAGACATAGAACGGCTATAGAAAGCATGCAAGTAAAGAATAAACTAAGTAGGTTGGTATAGCTCCAAATAAAGCAAGGAAGGATCCTATATTTGCAGGAACAGTGCATTATTAGGATAAGTTGTCCTGGGACATTGTGACGTTTCTGGCACTAAAAATCTTTAAAAACAGGCCGGACAAATGTCTGTTAAGAATGTCATGGATCTCGGTTCATTCAGGCAGGTTAAGCAGATGAAACACATGATCTTCCCAAGATCCTCTCCTATACTGGATTCTTTGACGTAACAGTGCCTTCTGCATGTCTACTGAGAGCAGGAGCAAAGCTTTGTTGGCATGACTATCAGAAAACAAAAGCTGAAAAGTCATGCTGCCAGAGTTAAAAATTCAATTCCTCTGTCACTGTCTGTGCTGCTTTGTAAATTACATAAGCATCCACTTTTAAATTATTATATAGTGCTAGAAGAGGAAAAAAACCAACCAAACAAACAATAACTTTTAAAATATTATATAGTGTTTGAACAAAAAAAAAAAAAAATTGCAATCACTGGCAATTAAATATTCCTCACATATGGGTGTGGATGTTTCGTGGTTCTTGTAAAAGTTTGTTTCCCAGTTCAGATCAGCTACAGGTAACTTGGGTAATTTCACTGAGGACTTTTCACACAAGTAATATATGACCAAAATTAAATGCTTAAGTGTCATTTAAAATGAACATCTTAAATTTTGAAAAATCAAAATGTATTCAGAGGCAATTTGTGAACAGAATTCTTAAAAGACTAAATTCTTGAGACTGAATTTTGTCTACAAATAAGAAGTCCTTTTTCTGAAAGTCCATTTGCAAGCACGGAGCTCATCACAAAACATACTCTTTTGATTATAATAATGAGAAATAGCTGTGAGCTAGACCTTGAAATCTCTTCTGCAGTCAATACAACATCTGATTGAGCATAACTGGTAAAGGATTCAAAATAATTGCAAGGTATGAAGGAGAAGCAGAATCAACTACCACATGTACATTTTCAGAAAAAAAAACCAACAGAATATAAACCTGGATATCACAGAAGTTCAAAGAGTTCTCTCTAGAGAGTTCTACTTCTGCTAGAACGCTCATTGGATATTCTGGGAATGTGAGCCAAGCACCAGTCAGAAATTCATTCCAACTAGCACCTTGTTCAGATTATCAGATCAAATTGAAGTTATATTGAAATTCAATGTGCTTAACAGTTGCATTAACACAATTATTAGAAGGTGTTATTAAAAAATGGCCTATTTCATTTCAAGGTGTTATAAAATCATTGGCAGCAATTGCCAGAGTTGTTAAGTTTATGACTGTGATCAACCGTTTCAAAGTAGATCAAAGATTAATAACAAAGCTCATCAGAAGTCTGGATTCAGCCATGAAAATTGTAGCTAGGTAATGGCAATGATTAACAACGACACAGGACATCAGGTCCATCAGCTGTGATGAGGCAGCACTTTTTATGAACACCGTTAGTACTTGGATGTTTTGCTTGGGAAACTGGAGAAAACACTGGACATGCTCAAAGCCTTGTAAAGACAACCCCATTGCACCAACATCAGATAATCCAATCTGCAGTTTCAGTTCCACTCTGGAACTCCCATGTTCCCACAATGTGCAGAATAAATACAAGTGGAATGCATATGCTCATAGTTCAGTACGCACTGCCTTATAAATCTACCTTTCTTATTTATAGTAAACAGCTCAATGGTTTGGAAAGCATTTCAGTAGACTTTGTGTTGTATGTTAGTCAGTGAGGTTTCACACCTAACAGGGAGGGACATGCACTATCAGATTTTCTTCACTATTGCCATACCTGTTAGCACAGAAAAAATATCTATTTCTTTTTGGGAATTTTATAAATGAGTAAATAAACAGAAAATGTTGCTCTGACTAGCATGGGAATAGCTTTTGTCATCGTTTACAGTAAATGAATACATTGCAACGAATTATAATAAACTGATTAAGTGTTATATTCTGGTTTCTTTCTGAGGGACAGGTTAAAAGCCAAGCAACAACTCACCAACCTTCTTCACTGTCTCTTCCCTATGAGCCCTGGAGGGTTTTATCTCGATAATGTCTGCACATACACACAGGCATGCTTGCACACCTACTTCCACACAGGCATCAAATGCATAGCCAAGTTCTGTTTCTTGAGACAAGCACTCATAAATCAGAGTTAGATCCATCTGTTTAAGGACAGTTTGGCTCACGAGATTGAAAACACTGAAGTACACAGTTTACACTGAATGGATTTGGCTTCAATTTTCAGGTTTGCCTGCGGGTACTTTGTGGAATCCCAAGAAACTGCTCTAATTAAAGCGGAAAAAAGTACATTTTACCTCTTTATTACTTTTGAAAATAAGTAAGAAAATTAATCTCTTTCCCATCCCTGTAAAACGTTTATTTTGAATCAGAGTTTCTCACATTTGAGAAAAGAGAACATTACAGAATCATAGAGTCATAGAATTGTAGGTGTTGGAAGGGACCTTTGGAGATCATGTACTCCAACTTCTCTGTCACTGAAGGTTCACCTATAGCAGGCTGGACAGGACTGCATCCTGATGGGTTTTGAATATTTCCAGAGAAGAAGACTCCACAACCTCTCTGGGCAGCCTGTTTCAGTGCTCTACCACCCTCAAAGTAAAGTTTTTCTGCATGTTCAGACGGAATTTAATGTGTTCCAGTTTGTGTCTGTTGCCCCTTGTCTTGTCACCAGGCAGCACTGAGAAGAGTCTTACCCCATCCTCTTGACATCCGCCCTTTAGCTATTTATAAGCATTGATGAGATCCCATCTCAGTCTTCTCCAGGCTAACCAGACCCAGGTCTCTCAGCCTTTCCTCATAAGAGAGGTGCTCCAGTCCCTTGATCATCTTTGTAGCCCTCTGCTGGACTCTATCCAGTAGTTCCTTGTCCTTGAACTAGGGGGCCCAGGACTGGACACAGTACTCTAGATGTGGCCTCACCAGGGCAGAGTAGAGGGGGAGGATGACCTCCCTCAACCTGCTGGCCACTCTCTTTTTAATGCATCCACAAGAGGCCATTGACCTTCTTGGCCACAAGGGCACATTGCTGGCTCATAGTCAGCTTGTTGTCCACAAGGACGCCCAGGTCTCTCTCTACAGAGCTGCTCTCCAGCAGGTAAGCCCCTGTACCAGTGTATGGGATTATTCCTCCCTAGGTGCAGGACCCTACATTTGTCCTTGTTGAATTTCATCAGATTCCTCACCACCCAACTCTCTAGCCTGTCCAGGTCTTGTTGATCAGTAGCACAGCCTTCTGGTGTGTCAGCTACTCCGCCCAGTCTTGTTTCACCAGCAGACTTGCTGAGGGTACACTCTCTCCGCTCATCCAGGTCATTAATGAATATGTTGAACGAGACCGGACCCAGTACTGACTCCTGGGGAACACTGCTAGTTACAGGCCTCCAACTGGATTCTGCACCAGTGATCACAACCCTCTGAGCTCTGCCATTCAGCCAGTTCTCAATCCACCTCACTGTCCTCTTGTTTAACCACACTTCCTAAGCTTACCTATGAGGATTTTATGGGAGACAGTGTCAAAAGCTTTGCTGAAGTCAAGGTAGACAATATCCACTGCTTTCCCCTGATCCACCCAGCCAGTCATTCTGTCATAGAAGGCTATCAGATTGGCCAAGCATGACTTCCCTTTGGTGAATCCATGCTGACTGCTACCAATGAATATTGATCTAGTGGCTAAAACAGGCACAAGGTAGGATTTTTTTTATGTCCCAGTGCATGTTACTTGGATCCTAGCTGCTTCTCTGGAAGGGCACAGATCTTCTGCAGGCCCTGTGATAATTTTGCTCATGCAGAAATTTGCACAGTCTGCTTTTAAATTTTAAAACTATTCTGGTGTTAATTCCCAGAGAAGACAAGAACAGTTAACATGGTGAAAAGACTCTCTACAGTTACAGTTTCTGTTCACTTGCCCATTCAAAAGTGGTGATGACTTCCCTAGAAATTCTGGGAAGAATAAAGAATAAGAGAGGCTCATTATTTTTTGAATAGGCTCTTTTGAACTCTCCAGCTTCCCAGTGAGATTTGAGACACCATCTTGCTATACGCTGTACAAATCACTGCCATACCACATCTACTACCCTAAGAATCTGAATGTTTTGATAGTATGCTGTTCCTAAACATGAACACAGATACTCACAAGGGTTAAGTTCTGTGAGAAAAGTCTATATGAAAAAAGTGAAGTAATTAAAAGCTCTTACAAAACTATGCCTTAGTAAATAACTATTAGTACATACCTATGCCACAGGGGAATCAGGAAGACAACGTAGGGAGCATCACATTTGGTTTTGTTTTTTTTTAAATCAAGATATCTGTTTATTTTTCTGACAGTTAGCTCAGTAGACTGAACTGTCATTCATCTCACCATAATGAGAATAAACTATGTTATTTTCACACGTGTATGTGAAATATCACAACACCCTTCTTAAGCAGAAGAAAGTGCTTGAAAGAGCAAAGTAGTAGGTTCAAATACACATTATACATATATTATTCACAAAACCATACATAACTGCTATTTCACAGCAATATATAATTAAATTATCATTTATTGCAAAACTTTGGAAGAGTTGAATTGACACTGAAATCATTATTAACCAGCTCCAGTTTTTAATACTTTTTAAAAATGATAACTCAAGAGATCTTCCTGTTTATATAACAGTTATAGACCACAGGCCTGATATGTATGGAGGCTAAAGCCTAGTTAACAAAGCCATTAACAAAATATTTCCCTGAAGTTTCCCTTGTTATAATGAAGTACTTAATTAAATATACAGATTTCAAGTATAAAAAGAAGATGAATGTGCAAATAAACAAAAATGCTTGCCAAATTGCTCAAAGGTAAGAAAGGAGTTTAAAAACTTTGCTTCTGAGTGCCATTATCTGGCTTTCTATTATAATTTCTGTCCTCAGTGCTTTCTTCTCTTGCTTCACAGTCCTCCCTTCTTCCATCCTCCTCCCCCAAATGAGATACCAGGAAGAGTTTCCACAAATAGCCAGATAGCCTCCTTCCTGCCAAGAGAGTGATTAAAAAAGGATAAATGTCTACACTTATGCTTGTTTGCTGTTCTGGGAATGTAAGATTTGCCAATATATAGGAATGACTGGAAAGACTGAGTGAATAATAATATTATGGAAACTATTAGTCTTCTGTTGTATACATTTAAAAAGGGATGACTTTTCCATTATTTCATAGCTGTATCTGAACTTCTCCTTGTCACCCTATGTCTTTACTATTTGTCCAGATTTTTTTCTATTTTTGTCAAAAAAGAGAGAAGCAGAACCCACATGTTTGCTGCTGGCAAACACTTCTGTCACACCTCAAGCATAAGAACCAGCCAGGCCAGATGGCACGGTTTTTAAAGGTGCTGAGCTTGGAAGTAGTTTCCATTGACTTCAAAGGGACCTCCAGATACTTAATGTACTTCACACATTTAGGTCAAGAGCTACACTAAGTAGTTCTTGTATGCAGCTTAAGTACGGAGATTTGAATATTCACAGAACAGTCAGTGAGACTGTGCAGCAATTACACAAGTCCCTCTCCTCTGCGTGGCTAACAATGATTGAAGACAATCAGCATACATAGATTTTCACATTGTAAGGCAATAAATGTGGTGTTTATGTAACAGCCAGAGTGCAGGGAAATACATAACAGGGAAAAAATGTGCAGTTATATATCATTATGCTAACCGTAGAGCAATCTGGAGAACACAATTCCGTTTCAGTATAACATCCAGTGAGCACTTAGTTTCATCATAGCCTATAAAGTATATTTTTTCACCCCAAATTATATGAATTTTGGCAGAAAAGGAGGCATTAACTTCCACCTCAAGCTGTCAGAATTTGTTTTTTAAAAAATCAAATCATTTCCTTCTATGATAAGTCATGAGGGACAAATCTGGAAACATATAAGGCCAAGTCTGAGTTAACTTACACCCTTTTCAACCCCATTAACTTCAGTGGTATTGGCCAGGGTTGTGAGTTAGCTTGGAATTTGGCCTATGGAAAAAACTGTTTCAAACATGTTTTTCTTTTTTATTTTTACTGTGTATGTTACAGCATTTTTAGACCGAATTCTTTATCTGAGAAATATTTTAAAGATACAATTTAATTAAGGACATAAAACAGAATAAAACAGAAATGACCAAATTAATTTCATTTAGATCCCATGATTCAAAATAGTATGCATATCTCTAAACAAGAGGCAGTATTCTCTTTCAAAAATGGCTTTATTAAATTATCCTATGTTAACAGGAGACTGTCACAAGCCGGAATATTCTCAAACTCAGAAGCAGTCTTTCCAGATATGTCTTGTTAAGATACTCTCATATACAAGCAGAAGATTTTCTCTTTGTGGGAAGCATGTGCAGGGAATCCAGCTCCTAATTCAGCCCAGGCAACATAGTGGAAAGCACATAACCAAATCTTCACAAACATCCCCAGACTAAGATGCATGAACTAACTGTGCTTGTCTGTCCATGCTGTTCACATTCTCTGTTTCCATGGGATTCCTCAGGAATCACACATGCCATTTAAACACCATGCCTTCTCTCTGATTTCCTTCAGCTTATTTGCTGTACTCCAGAGCTGAGAAAACAACAGCAGCAGCCTGAGACAGAAAGCATTGTGGATAAGGCTTTTGACAGACTATATTCTTGTTATACATGTAACTACTTATTATTTAGAACATAAAAAAATTATTCTGGGAATTTTTATGATTATCTCTCAGATTTCAAGAGTGTTTCAAGTACATCATGCTGTTTTCACTAATGTATTAATTTCTTAATAGAGTAACCCTACATTAACCTGAGCTGAAATTCCAGAAGTCACATGGTCTTTCAATTTCTCCTCTCCAGAAGTTAACTGAGCTACAGATATAAATTGACAAAGTAATCCTTTGCAAACTGCAAACTAACAAGATCTGTGCATCTATTTGCTTTTCTATTTATTAGCAATCTAAGAGACCTGTAAATCTACTACTGCCTGTTCTTAACATTTGCAAAAAGGGACTTTTTTAATCCGTTGTAGCAGTGACAGCTTACAGTTACTTCTCCTGTTCCTTGGAGTTGGGCCTGCTATAAATACAGAAAACAGAGTCCCTTCCTGTTTCCCTGAGGGTTTCTCTGAGTTTAAAATCCTATTGTGTTCTTTACTCAGCACACTTCTTTGGTTTAAATAATCTTTTTACTGCCTCCAGTGTTTTGAAGGTTGTGGTGAGAATTTCATTAATCATATATCCTCTAACAAATGCCTACAAAAGTGACTTTAAAATATCATTGAAATTAGCTGACAGCTAGTAACATAAATAGATCAAATGGGGGATTACCTGAAAATAGATTTGAGACCTAGGTTTTAGGACTGTTTAAGTCATCCCAGTTTCTCAGGACAGAGGTTCTTAAACTTTCATTTCGTCTATGTAATGTGATCATGCACATCTACTATATCCTATGGAAGCTTTTCACAGAGCCCAGATTTTTGCTCATGGTTGCATATACCTCAGAAAGTATGTGAAGAAAGACAGTCCACATTGTACATTGTACATTTCGAGTTATTTGGAGAAACAAGCTGTTTCAAACTTCTAATTTGCAACTGCATCCTGTAGAAATAATTAGTATCATCCAGATTACGTGATTTTGAGGAATAGGTATTCAATTCTGCTTCTGGAAATTACCCATGTATGAAAAAAATTGTAAATACCCCAAATCTCTGTCAATAATTAAAAATATGGCAAGAAGTCTCCTTTTTTAGTTTATGGATTACTGGGTTTATAGATACAGGTCCTAGAGAAGATCTTTTCCTAAGTATTTACTTCCTTTCACCTCATCAAAGTGTCTGAACATTTTTCAAAGATTATAGAAATTAAAATGAGGTTGAGACTCTCTCCTACTGTGTTAGGTGTTAGGTTTAACCAGCCTAAGAAATAGTTTGTTCACTCATAGGAAAATCTTGAGGTGTTCTATTTTTCTCTTTTAGATGGCTTACATGAAGAAAGACCAAAGGAAAAAGAAGTTAGGTGGGTGCTGGACTGAGTGCTAGAATTTTACCTGAGAAGAATGAATATGATAAACAAACAGCCAGAAATTTGTGTAAAAAGTTGTTTGAATATACTTCTACTTTTAACAGTGGATGAGTAACAAATCTTGCTGGGGAAAGAAATTGTTGCCATTATTGCCTTTAGGTTTGTATAGGAGACTAAGAGAAAACTTGCCTACAAAGTTGCTTGAGCAAGAGGCCCAGTGGTGCATTTTCTTCATATAGAATCATAAAAGAGTTTGGGTTAAAGGGACTTTTTAAGGTCATCTAGTCCAACTTCCCCTGCCATGAGCAGAGACATCTTCAACTGGATCATGTTGGTCTGAGCCCTGTCCAGCCTGGCCTTGAATGTTTCCAGGGATGGGGCATCTACCACCTCTCTGGGCAACCTGTTCCAGTGTTTCGCCACCCTCATTGTAAAAAATTTCTTCCTTATATCTAGGCTAAATCTAGCCTCTTTTAGTTTAAACACATTACCCCTTGTCTTATCACAATAGGTCCTGCTAAAGTTTGTCTCCATCTTTCTTATAAGCCCCCTTTAAGTACTGCAAAGCCACAATAAGGTGCCCCCAGAGCCTTCTCTTCTCCAGCCTGATTAGCCCCAGTTCTCTCAGCCTGTACTTATAGGAGAGGTGTTCCATCCCTCTGATCATTTTTCTGGCCCTCCCCTGGGCATCATATATGATACATATCATTATTTTAAGCATAACATCAGTAAAAGGAAGTTGGATCTATGCCATAAGGTGGATCTATGTTTTTTCTTGAAAATCTTCAAAACAGAAAAATAACCAAAACAGGAGTGCCATACTAGTGAGGCTCACTGTTAATTTTGCTGCAGCTCAATACTGTGGAAAGGCAATCCATCATATCTCAGATTAGACAGTTTAGCTGCTGCAACATGGGATTTCCCAGTGGTCTTCAATTTTTAGTCCATCAGGAGTCATCTGTCAGCAAGTCTTTTATGGCAATGAATCAGAGCAACACCCTTGTGCCAAGACATACTGGGTTTGAGATGCAAAGACTTGTCTGGGGTAAGAAAAGCAATTCAGATAAACCCATTTGTAGGGGAAAACAGTCTGGTGTAACAAACCCACACAAGGTCCCACGGTACATTTAAACCTCACTTGAATGAAATTTTAGTACGCATTCCCTGTGAAGATGGAGTAGGAATGTATCTGTTACCATCAAAGGCAAAGTGCAGAGAAGTCAAACATCCACGGCAAGCAAATAAAAATAAACCAAAAGAAA
This sequence comes from Numenius arquata, assembly GCF_964106895.1. Lineage (NCBI taxonomy): Eukaryota > Metazoa > Chordata > Aves > Charadriiformes > Scolopacidae > Numenius > Numenius arquata. The sequence continues at coordinate 32,072,093 of NC_133616.1, read as the reverse complement.
ACTAGACTCTGTGAGTCCTTCTTTTCCTGTCCAGATCTTCTCCCTAGACACTTCTGTACAGCCATGAGAGTTCAAGGAACTTGCCTCAGGAGGACAATGTTTTAAGCCCAGTAAAAAAGAATAAACACTTTTATGTAACCACTTTTTCATGCAGTAAATGAGCTAAAGAATACATCAATACAGATAGGACATTGCATATTTGTGTACTACCATAGTATAAAATGTATGGAAGAGATAATTATGTGAATAAAGAATGAAAATTAAAAAGTAAAAATAAACAGATAGTTTTTAAAAAATAAAAGAGACTTTTCTAAAGAAACACAAAGAGACAAATTATTTATTGGTACAAAATTTTATATAATGTATCTAAGTTCCACAAGTAAGTTTTAAGAAGATTTTGAGTACCAGCAGGTGAGAAACTCTATGGATATAAAATAAAAGGCAAGAAACACAGCCCAAATGCCATACTCATCTTTTATTATCTTAATGAATATGTTAAGGTATCTCAAGTTACATAAGGTAACTACATATGACCTGCAAAAGGTCTCCAAACAGACTGTGGAATGTCCTCTGAGATATTTGACAGTACAAGATCCTAAGCAACCTGAACATACCTTAAGTTAGGTTTGATTTGAGTATAGAAAAAGCTAGATGAACTTCAGGGATCCCTTCCAATCCCAAGTATTCTATCATCTTGGTCAGCTGAAGGGTCGGGCTCAAAGAGTTGTAGTAATGGAGTAACATCTGGCTAGCTACTAGACACTAATGTGTTCCCCAGCGCTCAATTTGAGGGAAAGTTCTCCTCAATGTTTTCATCAACAACCTGGACTCAGGTATTGAGTACACAATAAGTTTGCTGCTGGTGTTAAATTAAGAGGAGTCATTGATTAGCTTGAGGGCAGAGAGGTCTCTCAGAGAGATCTTGAAAGATTAAAGCACTGGGTAATCACCAATTGTATGAAATTTAACAAGGACAAATGCCAGATTCTGCCTCTGGAATGGTGTAATCCTGGATGTCATATAGTTTGAGGGATGAGGGGCTGCATTGCAGTCCTGCAGAAAGGAATTGGGGGGTTTTGCTTGATGGTAAACTCAATATGAGTCAACAACATGTCCTGGCAGTCGAAAGGACTACTGTATCCTGGTATGGATTAAGTACAATATATTTTACCAGTCAAAAGAAGTGATTGTCTTATAATACTCAGCATTGGTGAGACCTAACCTCAAGTTCCATGTGCAGTTTTGGGCTCCACAATATAAGAAGGACACAGAAATATGAGAATGTGTCCAACAGAGGGCAACAAAGATGGTGAAAGGACTAGATGGCATGACTTCTGAGAAGCAGCTGAGGGTACTATGTTTGTGCATCTTAGAGAAGAGGCTGAGGGGTGACCTCATTGCTGTCTGCAACTTCCTCATGAGAGCAAGCAGAGAGGGAGGTGCTGATCTCTTCTCTCTGGTGTCTGGTGACAGGATGTGAAGGAATAGCTTAAAGCTGTGTCAGGGAAAGTTCAGATCAGCTATCAGGAATAAGTTCTTTATCAAGAGGGTGGTCAAGCACTGGAACAATCTCACCGGAGAAGTGGTCATGGCTCCAAGACTATTGGTGTTCAAGAATTGTTTGGACAATGCTTTTACATATAGGGTTTATCTTTTAGGTTGCCCTGTGTGAAGTCAGGAGTTGGACTTGATGATCCTCATAGTTCCCTTCCAGCTCAGGGTATTCTGTGATTCTGCAGTTCTATGACTCCTTTCTGTTTTCAAGCCACTATTTCACACTGTGGAATATTTTGATTCATCTCAGTCTCTCACTTTCAGCATTTCCTGATGTGATAAATCCTATTTACACTAACCAAGACTAAATTAGCTCAGGCAACAGTACCACTCAGATTCTTATCTTATTTCATCGCCAGTGGTTATCAAATAATATTCCCTCTGTTATGTAACACTAAATGCAAAACAGAGACCTATCTGAAAAGTGCTGGTATTAAAAGCTCTACATTTTACAGACGGAAGATGCAGTGTTGGTCCCTGGTAACATATTTCATCCAGTCACTGTTACATGCAAATGAAAACCAACCTCCGTTGTTACACCTCCACCTCCTCACTTGGCTGCAGGGAGCAGGCTTACCCCAAAGGCCAGATGCAAATCCAGGCTTCCACAGGCTCTGCTGATGCACCTCTTCAGGCACACATTTTATCTACACAAAGCACTGCCGTGCAAACAAATCTGAAGCTGGATTCCACCAGCTCCATCCTTCTTCCCCACACACCATCTTTCCAGAGGCAAAGCAGGACTTTTCCTGCGTGCTGGTGTTGGGCTGAAGTTGGGAGTCTGCCCCTGAAGTCAGATAAGGAAATACAGACCTTCACTTTCAGCAGCTCATCCTCTCCTCTTTCCTAATGCCTCCTCAGTAATGCACATACCTGGAGGGAGTTTACCTCACTTTGAGTCTCTGGTTGCTGGGGACAGATTGGATGCCTGTTAAAAACAGAAAAGACAAAAATAACCTGATGTTCACTCTGGAGTGTACACCTATTCTCACGGATGGATAAGTCAAACAAGCATTTCAGGGTGCAGGCCAGGAGTTACTCTGCAGCCCTGCCATCAGGATTTACCCAGGGATGTAAAAGCCATTCCAGGACTTATGACTTGGGTTGTATCATAGGTTTAACATTCTCCAAATTCTTTTCTCTCTCGTCTCTCTCTACAATGTCACCACTTCAACAGCAGGAGTAGCAGTGTCACTTCCTTAGCATAATCCATAGGCTTTGTCAGGAAAGTGAGTTTTGTAAGGTACAGTTTTCTTAAATTGAGGTTCACACAAAATCCAGATATTTCTTTTCCTGGGTATCTCATTAAAGATGCTGAAAACATCTGAAAAGTTTTTGCCTGCTCCTGCAGAGGTGATGTTGGTCATACCCCTATGACTATATATACTAACATATATGTAAATGCTTCATTATTAACTAAGGTATCAATATACGGAGCTCAAGCAGTGTTCCTACCTTTTATGGGACATATATTATGGCTTGCAAACAGGTCCTTGACAAAATACTTTTAAAGGAATACTGCACCATGAAACAGCTGCTGTATTTCATAGAATGTTGAAGAAATCTCCATGCTGTACTATGCATAGTACATACACTTAAGTTCTTTAAGCTTGCAAAAACCTCTGGGATTTTCAAGAAGAAAGGAACTACAAAAATAAAACTCAGCACTTAGAGCATCATATGATCTCTTCAGAAAAAGTTATAACGATTTAAAATTGATTATATCCTTTAGCTGGATCTTACCTGCCTTCATCTGAATCACTGCAACATACATTTTGAATGCTTATAGTCTGCTCCCATGCAAAATAATAAGGGTTAACCTGAACCAGCCTGTCACAAACAAGAACCTCCATTTGAGTCACATGAGGAGAAGCTGAGGGAGCTGGGCATGTTTAATTTGGAGGAGGCTGAGGGGGGACCTCATCGTCCTCTACAACTACCTGAAAGGAGGTTGTAGAGAGGTGGGTGTTGGCCTCTTCTCCCAAGGGAATAATGACAGCACCAGAGGAAATGGTCTGAAGTTGCAGCAGGGGAGGTTTAGATTAGATATTAGGAAGAATTACTTTACTGAGAGAGTGGTCAGGCACTGGAACAGCCTGCCCAGGGAGGTGGTGGAGTCGTCATCCCTGGAGGTATTTAAGAAACGTGTAGACATGGCACTTCAGGGCATGCTCTAGTGCCCGAGATTGTTGGTTTGTGTCTGTTTGTGGTGGGGTGGGGTGTGTTGTGGGTGTTTGTTTTGGTTTGGTTTTGGTGTTTGGTGTTCTGGGATTTTGGGGGGCTTTTTTTTTGTTTCGGTGGGTGTTTTTGGGGGGGGTTTTGGAGGGTTTTTTGTTTTGTTTTTGTTTGGGTTTTTTTTGTTTTTTGTTGGTTGGACTCAATGATCTCAAAGGTCCCATCCAACCAAAAATATTCTGTGATTCTGTGATTCTGTGATTTGTTTAGGATGGAGGTTCAGAAAATGAAGACTGAATTTTCCAGTACTGTGCCCTTTGTACAAAACCATATATAATTACTGAGGAAAACTGTTTTTCATTCTTGAGACTAAATTTATGTCACCTTAAGTGTGCACTAGGGCCACATTAGCTAAAAGAAATAGGTTTAAAAAAATGGAGAATTTAAGGAGGGTTTGAAATTTATTTCAATAAATTAAAGCCTGCTGAAGAGTCCCCACCAGCTAATACATTATAATCATGTCTTATTATGTGCTTAAGACAGCAGCATTTAGAGAACTTGTGTTCTTTGTTTCATTTTAATTTGAAGATTTTAAATCACTCTACATTATTATTTCAGCCAAATTCTATGTCAACATCCACATTGGTCTGTGCTGAACGTGCACCTTATATTTTTACAATTACTAGCAGAAGAATCTAGCTATGTTATCAGCTCCATAATAAAACACTCAGAGAGGCAGTTCACATTCTTTCATTGCACTGTATGAGTTAACTGGAGGAGTGTGAGTATAGTAAAAATAAAACTAAGTGTACACAATTTGAAAGCTTTTAATTACAGTGGGACTTCAAAGAAAATAGTAGGGGTAAACCTTAATGATCTCACAAAAATGATATCTCATACTTTATGAAACATATAATACTTAAGAAATGCTATCATCAGAGACTTAAAGATCACACTGGGAAAGAATGATGTAAACATTTCATACATGGAAACTATGATCACCTTATGTCTTGCATCAGAAAGATATGTATTTTATAGTTTGAATATAAATACTAGCACATTACATTTTTTTATTAAAGCCTTCCATGAAGGATTAGACAACTAAAACCGCTTAGAACTACCACTAGACAGTTTTCATCTAGGACATCAGTTCAAAGACCAACATGAATCAGGCAGTGTTAAAATGCAGCGGATATCAATCTAACATAGAAGATCAGGAAACCTGAAAATATCACTGGGGTTCAAAACATGTTCAGATTTCTAAATTTTATGCCACTGAACTAATAAGGCTGTTCCCCTTCCCAAAGACTGTTATGCATGTATTTCTAAGAACCTCATTCTTGTCTCAGGATGGTGATGCTAGGACTCAAGCCAGGGTCTTGTTAGTGAACTCATAATTTCTCTGCTGCCCTAACCCCCATAGCAATTAACTCTATCTTTCATAAGATGTGCTGGAACACCTCTTGAGGGTGGTTTTTTCCCTTTCTTTCTCACAGATGAGCCTGTCCTGCAAACGTGTCTGAAATTCCTGCTGAGGAAATCCCAGATGAAAACAAGAGTGAAAGTGGTGTGCAGAGCATATCCAGTGGATGTGATCAGCCTGGATGAGCCGCACCCATCCATGTAAACATGCAGTGCCCAGGTGCATGTAACCTTCACAGTAAGGAGAGTTTGACACATCTTGGATGTGCTGGCCTCGCTGAGACTGTGCAGAGGAAGCCTGTCCCTCCCATGCCACCCACCCACCATGCCCTGCAGATAACGTGGTTGTCGTGCACCTGCAGTGAACTGCCTCATAATGACCTTTTAAGTTACAGGGAAACCAATTACACAGGCCATCTTGGTATGTCTAGTGGCCATTTTTCCAGGCTTCCTGAAGTCACAGCAGCCAGTTTGAACTTTTGCTTTCACTGAGCTGAAATCCAAAAATGCTGGAAAATTTCCTCCTTTTTTGATGAGAAACAATTTCCCTTGCCTGCTAAAAATGACACACTTAGTGCATGTAGGGCATTTTTACTGTTAGAGGAACATCTCATCAATCTCTGTAAGCAGCTTTTCATCTATTTCTACTTTGCCTGATCTTACTCTAATGAAAATAAATGGCGTATAACATTTGCCTTTTCTTTGTCTCACTCTGCCTCTTCCTCACAACAAAACCTGAGCTCTTAAATTTTTCCAGCTCAAAATGAACTTCCACTCCTGCAACATTTGAATGTACCTAAACTGAGCACGTGCACTGTCTTACATACAATGCATATATGCACACAGACACACACACAAAGCTTTTGTGTTGAGGTAGAGGCTGCTTGGTGAAATGAATTACAGATCTCAACTCTCTTTTAGTGAACACAGGTCAAAGAACATTTGACACTGATGTACACATGCATTAATAGTGTAGGTATTTTCAAGTAATAATATTTGGGAAGCTTGCCCAGGATAAGTTCCTTCTATGCTTATAATACTATTCCGTTTCCCAAGACTACAAATCTGAGTTTTTTCATTAGTTGAAGATTCTTTAAGTGATTCTTAAACCACAATGCTGTTTCAGGTACTGCTGTTGCCAAAATATCTGTGGTCATTATAGATGACTGCAATAGAACCTTAAGTGTTTAGTGACAACTGGAAGAAATTTTGTGGTAACTTTACAAATAGCACTCAAATGATATTTAGGAGGTCCCTTTCCTTCCTAACAACAGCCAAGGGTGCATAAGCTGTGCATAATAAACTGATAACAGATGTCAAATAATCCTAAGCAGTTGTAGGGCCTCAGCTAGACTTCAATGACCAGTTCCTGGTCCTCTACTTCAAAAAAAAAGAATTCAAACTAGCTATGGATAGGTAGGTAGGTAGAAAGAGAGATGGGTAGACAGACAGACAGACAGATAGATAATGCCATACCTGTATATTTCCACACACATACACACACATGCAAATATACATTATATATATATTTACACACACATACACACAAATATACATTTTATACATATATATCTATAAACCCATAGTGAAAATTTAAAGATCAAGGTGAAGAAAGAACAAAAAAGTGCTACTATTTTTCTCATCCAAGTTGTGAAACTCAGGAATAACTCTACGGAGACAGAAAAAATTTTCCTAGAGTAAAAATAACACAACCACTGGAAGACACTGTAAATGATGGTTGTAGAATCTCCATCATTGTATATCTTCTAGATTCACTGGATGAAAATCTCTAAGGAATGAAAAATATCTCACTGATCACCCTTGAGCTGGAGAATGGACTAGAACCTTACCTTTAAAATTATTTTATGACAAAAATACAACTGTTCCACCAAGAAGATGCAAGTCTCTGAAGTTATTTTTAATTATTTTTATTATTTTGGCATAGATTTTAGAATTTATGTATTTCGTGTATCCATTCACTTAGCCAAAGAAAACAATGTGGTCTCATTCCCTAGAGTCTGTCAAATGTGCAAGAGCAAATTGTATGAATATACTAACTGCTATTTTTTTCTTTTCAGGCATACCTCTGCAAAAAGTGCCATCACACTAGTAGAATTACAAGAAATATGTTACTCTTTCACAACCTATTTTTTGCTACATCAGTGAAATCAACAAGCCCTTGCTTAAACTTTAATAGAAAAGAGTATCTGTAACATATGTTGAATTTATCATTTCCAGAAAAGTTTGACTTATTGCTAATGTGCTATACTACCAAAGATCCAAACAAAGTCCTAGAGTGTGAAGGGTTTGTTATCATTTTGTGACCTAGAAGTATCTACTGAGAAGTTGTGAATTTATGTTTGCTGAGATGTTCCAGAATCACTCTGCTTATCTCCTTCTCTTAAGTAATCTTAAAAAATGTATGCATGCATTGTCATATGACCCCACTAATCCTAATCAGGCCTCCAAAGGTTTCCTTGCCTTTTTGTTTTCCTTATGAGCATTGGAAATCTGTAACTACAGAGTATCATTCTCTGTAGCAGTGGGAGAAAGCTATCTGGCTAGGTTTCTACCAAGTAGAAGGTATGCATTTACCTGTTTGCTATCTTGCGGACTGTGCTGAATACAAGGAAGAGATCAAAACTACTGCAGATAAACACCTATTCCACCCACAAGGTGCTCATATTAATCTTTTCTGGTCCTGTTTTTATCTGGTTAATTTGTTTTCCTGTATCCCTTTCTGATTTCATGATAGCAGTTTTGAATTATTTCTGAAAAATAGTTGGATTTTTTAGAGCAATAGTAACTCACGGCTGGTTTTGCTTCCAACCACATTGAATAAGTCTGTAGGCAGTATCTCCTCAAAATACTGAAAGGTATACTATATTCATTTTGCTTATAGAATATATGATCTTAATTGGAGTTAGTCTTACATACGTTTCCATAAAGTCTCACAGAGATTATGTTTTCTTTCTCAATAACTTTTTCTGAATTATTTTTCTTTATTTAAAAGACATATCTTTAACTTCAAAAGAAAATGAGGTGTATTTTTCACTTCAGTATTTCTTACACCAGAGCTTCCTTTGTTTCCTACAACAAAACGTTTTATTGAAGTCCCACCCAGCAGTACTGTATGTCTAGTCAACCCTTGCTACTCACATAAGCATCCACCAGCTTTTGGGACACCACAAGGGAATGCAACATCCATCCTGAGGCTTTGGGGAAGAATAGCCTGTTCATCAACACTGTGGATTTTCACACCTAAGAAAAGGAATGAGTTACTAGGGGTATTACTTAGGAGAGTGTATAGAAGAGTGTATGAGTAGACAAAGTTTTTTTACAGTATAACTCACAGTACCACTTAAGCAATATGTTGGTCTATTGCTGCTTTGTTGCTCCTTCACTATGTCAACTTTTCCTGCCAAAGAGTACACAACTTATGTTGAAAAAGCTCTAGTATTACCTCACCCTAATGTTCTCTTACTGAAGATTTGCAGTTACAAGTTCAGCAGAGACCGTTTTAATTAAGCGTGCCTTTAGGATGTTTCCTAAAGAGCATTTTGGGCAATCATGTTTCCTCCTCCTGCACTCCAGTTCTTCCTACCGGCGGAGCTGGGTGTTTTTTATTAGCTCCTTGATGGACATGTTTTTAGTATGCTCTAAACCTTTGCCACTAGTGGGTTTGTCTTGTCACATCATTAAGAGCAGTGATAAAACTTCTCCTCTGACAGAGACTTTGTTATGGAAAATTGTTGTGCATATTGCATTAAAAGGTTGATCAGGCAATCTGGTTAGGATTACCAAAGTAATTGTTCTTTCTAGCACTTTCCTCACTGAAGGTGATCAGCAGAATCAGCCATCAAGGAAAACACCAACAGATGTTCCTGTCTTGCGTATAGTGACTAATTCCTGCAATGCAGATAAGTTCCTGCAATGATGAGCAGAAAGAAAGCATCTTCCTTTCCTTCTCATCATCAGTACACTATTTCACAAAAAAAATGCTACAACAGCAACATCTTCCTCCTTGCTCCCAAGAGCTAAGTACATAAACATACAGAAGTTGAACTTACTCATGTTACACCACAATGAAACCTAGTGTTTGCCAGTAAACCTACCATCTCCCAAACCCAGCTTATCAGCCCTGTTTAGTCCAGTAATACTTAATCATATGGCATGTAAAAAACCTTAACCATATAGCATGTAAAAGCAGGAACCCTACTGAGTTTGACTGACAGTTGAGTACACAGCAATAAACCTACCTTTGTTCCTTGAGTTCTGAGTTCAGACCTTTGCACAATCCCTGCTCCATCTGCCAGATCTATTAATAAGCACAGCACCCTGAATTTTACTTATTCCAGTTCTGCCATCAATTTAGACTCAACAATACTAGTTAGTCCCTGATTTTATCTAGGAGACCAGTAATGAATACAGTCCTAATCCTAACTCAGTAAGAGAAGGTAGATGAGGCAATAAATCCAGTTCACTGACTATTGCTAAGCTAAACTCATATATTAACCCCATCCTCCACAAGAGGTCTAATGATACCTTACAGGTCCTGACTATAACAGCACAAGACTGGTCAAGTTCAACTCTAATCTGAATCCACCTGTCCTTTCTTGATTGGCAGCATTGCTAGCTCATTGGTCCCTGCTAACCTGAGTCCTAAGATTCCTCACAGCCCTACCGTTAGATGACTTGCTATCTCAGCCCTGCTCCATCTCACCAAAATTAAAAAATTCTTGCCACGACTATATGCAATATACTTCTTTTTGTCTCTGCCTCTGTACTAATCTTAACTATTGAGCTCTATGGTCTTTGTTAGATCAAGTAATAAACTTACTCATTGATCACTATTGCACCAAACACAATCCTATTCTCAGTGCCAGGGTCAAAGCTAATGTAGAACATCTTCCATATCTTTAAGTCAAATTTAGGCATGCCATTTCTCTGCAGACAGTCCTTTACTGCCACCTTGATGAAAGAAGCATACCTCTTTCTCCTCCTTCTCTGCTCATATCCTTGTGTGATTCAGCTACAAGCAGGGAAAGGAGTGATGAGGGAAGGTGGGAAATAGATACAAATCTGGAGTGAAAAAAAAAAAAAAACCACAAAGAGAGATTCCCTCTTTGTTCAGCCTCTACCAATGTAAACCATGATTTTCAGTCCAGCCCTCTATCTGTCCTATGCCTCTGAACAGACAGTGTTACCAGCATACAACCAGAAATATTCACAGGGTAATAAACCATCATGATTTATCAAATAACTATGGCAGTAGGCTCCAAAATTACTGTAATTCGATGTGATAGTTTTATCTAAACCCTAACACAGACACTACCCTTATCCCGAATACTCTTCTGGGTTGTACAACAGCCAAACTTGAAAATGAATCACTGTTGTTCTAAGGCCACTTTGGAATTTGATTGTTAGTGGAATTCTTAGAATCCATTATCTTCAAACTTATGAAATCTTAGCACTAGGTCAGTCAATGTGCAGCAAAACCCTATAGAAGCCCAACTCACATCCTCCTTTAGAGCCGCAATGACTAATAGTCCTAATACCTTTGGTGATAAGACCAATAGAACTCTTACTATGGTCTGTTTTATTGAGCCCTAAATGCAAAGCCAGTTCTAACCCTAGCATCACAACTACTGTTGACAGGCAGATATAACCAACAATCCAGATTTGAGAGAAAATCTGTGCCCTTCTAGAGAGACAGCTGGAGGTGAAGAAACAGGATATAAAGTGTTGCAGATGAAGACAGATACCTTTGTTTAGGCAATGGAACTGAGTTGATGCTCTCAGTGACAGTCACATCTTCTGCTGTGTTGTGAACTTTTACACAATGCATAGTAGTAACAGGGAATAACATTCCCTGCTTCAACCATGAAAATACCATTAGATATTGTGCTGTGCTTCCTTTTGGACTCTAGTTCAAAGATTTTTACAAACACTCTAAAAGTTCCAGTTCCCACCGTTGCACATCATATTCTGCACGTCGTATTTCAGATGCAGTATAACTGAAGTGCCGACTGAAGGGGAATAATCACTTTCCTTGACCCAGTGAATATGTTCCTCTTAAAGGAGGCCAGGGTGCTATTTGTCTTCATCACTGCCAGGGTTCACTGCAGGCTCAGTTTAGATGACTTCCTTATCAGGACATGTAGATGTGGCGCTTATGGACTTGGTTTAGTGGTGAACTTGGCAGTGTTATGTTTATGGTTGGACTCGATGGTCTTAAAGGTCTTTTCCAAATGAAATGAAAATGATTCTATGAAAATGATTCTAGGACCCACAAGACTTTCTCTGCAGAAGTGTTGCCAGGACAGACAGTGTGTGCTATTGCAGATGTGGTGCAGGCCTCTGCATTTGTCCATGCCAAATTTCATGAGACTCCTGTCAGTTTAGTCCTCCCACCTGCGCAGCTCTGCTATTGACAGTATTGACTGCACCCTCATCCCTCTGTTGTGCAAAACTTGGTGAAGGTATATTTCACCTTGCCATCTAGGCCATTGATAAAGACGCTAAACAGAACAGATACTAGGATAGACACCCAAAGAGCTCTGCTTTTAACCAGCCTCCACACAGAACATGACTCATTAACCACTACATTTCAATCCTGATGATTCAGCCAGCTTTTCACCTAGATGGTAGGCCAACCACCTAGGTTGTAACATGTCATCTTGATTAAAAGGGTTCTCTTCTACAGGAGACACTTGCTAAAGACAGGGTAGACATCCTGCAAGGTAGAAAACTGCTCCCTTCTCATCCACTTACATGACTTATTCCTGATAAATTCATGCTGGTTATTTCCCAACACCTATTTTTGTTTCATGCATCATAAATGGTTTCCAAGAGGACTTGTTCTGTAATTTCCCAGGCACAAAACTAAAACTATCCAGCCTGTAGTTCCCCGGATTGTCCATCTTGCTAATTTTGAAGATCGTTGCTACACTTCCCTTTCTCCAAACATAATTGCTTTTGTTAGCTCTTCAGAAATGGTCAAGCGTAGCCTCACAATGGCAACAACCAGTTCTCTTAGCATCCTCAGCTGCATCCCATTAGGTTTAGACTTGTATGGGGCAAAGTTTATCAAGAGATCCCTGACTCAATTCTCTTCCACTCCTGGTAGCTCCTTGATTTCTTGATTTCTTGTTTCTAGGTGCAAGATGTTCAGAGAGACCATGTTGGTGAAGTATGAGACAAAGAAGACATTATATGCTTCTCCTGTCAGCAAACCATCTGCTTCAGTCAGCAGCAAGAACACATTTTTCCTTGTTTGTTCTTTTACTGTTAGTTAGGGGGTAGAAGCTCTTCATGCTGCATTTCATGTCCCTTGACAGTTTCAGCTGTAGCTGAGGTTTTGATTTCTACGAATACCTCTTTGTTGTCAGGAAATGTTTCTAAAAACTTGAGTTATACTCTTTCCTCATTTCCACCTTCTGTATACATCTTTTTGCATTGTGGTTCTCTCATAGGTTCCCTGTTTAACCACACCAGTCTCCAGACATGTCCAGGTATTGTCCTGAATGTCAGGATAGGCCTAGCTTGAACTTGGAGGATGCTGTCCTGAAGAACTGAGTTCCTTCATCCTTCAGCGCTGTAGGCCAGTTTCCTGAAGAGCTAAAATTTGTTCTCCTGGAGTCCAAGAAATTTTACTTTTCTGGTTTACTTCCTCAATCTTATTAGGATCTTGAAATCCATTGTTTCATGTTCACAACAGCCAAAGCTACCACTGATTAAAATTTCCACTACCAGTTCCGTTCATGAGTCATGAGTCACATATTCAGGACAGCATCACCCCAAACTGTCCCATCCAGAATCAGAGTTAAGAAGTACACATGATAAATAATTACTTCCCCTAAAAACATTTTGGGTACTACCTTAAGAATATTTCTCTGTTTGCCTTAGTGGTGAACCACGTTGAATCTTTCATCAGTTTCACACTGAAAAACTAAATGGCTTTTTCTGAAGTTTTCCTTCAGCATATTCACAAGTGGCCCAGCCTTCTCCTTTATATCATATTACCTTTAACTGTTTAATAAGTAAAGCAAAAGCTGCGCATGCAAGCAAAGCAAAACAAGGAATTATTCACGGCTTCCCATCAACAGGCAGGGGCTCAGCCATCTCTGGGAAAGCAGGGCTCCATCACGCATAATGGTTACTTGGGAAGACAAATGCCATAACTTCGAATGTCCCCTCCTTCCTCCTTGTTCCCCCAGCCTTATTTATATTGCTGAGCACAACATTATATGGTCTGGGATATGCGTTTGGTCAGAAGGGGTCAGCTGTCCCAGCTCTGTCCCCTCCCAGCTTCCTGGGTGCCACCCACCTTCGTCTAGGGAGATCAGTACGAGAGGTGAAAAGTCCTTGACTGCTCAGCAACAACTAAAATATTAGTGTGTTAGCAATGCATTATTTTCATCCTAATTCCAAAACACAGCTCTATAGCAGCAGCTAGTAAGAAAATCAACTCTAACCCAGCTGAAGCCAGGACAAGCACACAGTGTTCCTCAGATTGCCATGTCTCATTTTACTCCTGAGAAACCTTATGATAGCTTTCAGCCATTTTTCTGGGATATATTTACAATACCACTCCTAATGTTGTCTTGTGGGTATGTTTTTGTTGCATCAGGAATTCCACTCATTCTTATGGCATTGATAGTCCAAACTCTCCTCTTTGTTGCAGACTTGCAGTCTCTCGCTAAATCTGGGCTTCCCTCAGGCTCAGAAATACCTTATACCATTTCCCTATTTTCCTTTTTTTTTTTTTGTCACTGAGAACCAAAATGATTAAAATTCTATTTTCTCTAGGGTAATCTTTTCAAAGACCTTCTTACTCTCATGCTTTAATTTTCTAGTTTAATCAACTTAAACCCTAACTGAATCCTAACTCTAAATTTCCACAAGACTCTAGATACAATTAAATACTTTCTTCTTTTCAGTGAGTAACCTAAAAATGGTTTTCCCACACTTTCTTCTGGTTTTGGTTCACCACTGAGCAATCACTCTCAGTCCAAGGAATTTTATCACTTTATTACCAAGATGCCTGATGCCAAATGTCTCAATACTTTTTTATCTCTTTTCTACAACCTTCTTATTACACAACCAAAGCTTCCAGTTTATTCATCCAAATATTCTCATTATTACTATGTAGTTTACTAAGCTCTAACTTCATAACACTTGATAGAAAGATGTTCCTGGGTCTCTCCCTAGGCAAGTTAAGTTAGCTGTCTTAGAATAATTTCTTGTCTCACTTCAAAGGGCACTTTTACATCCTAACAGATAGGATGGTTAGTTAATCCTAACATGTATCCTAGACCCTGGATTTTAAGTGGGATTAATGAAATATAATGAAATTCCTAATTTTCTCATCGGGAAAACAAATCACCACTGCCTTAAAATAACATTTTATTTTATTTTATATTTATTTATTTACTTACTTACTTTTTTACTTTTTGTCTACCAGCTAGATACTTAATCAAAACTAGAAATCCCTGCAAATCCAGGGGAGGAAACCTCCCCAGAAAGCCAAACAGATACACAAACACACATGCACAGACACACGCAAAACTAACTGATTAGCACTTTTAGGACTAAACTCTCATGCCATGCTAAGCTTTCTAGTTCATTGACTTCAACAGCTGCAAGATCTAAAAGCTCTTAAACTATCCGTAGTCCCAAGAGAGCAGCCAATACTGCATACATAAAAGGCTTAAACAATTGTTTGATCAAACTCTGTTGCCTTCAATTTCATCACTGAATGTGGTGCAGAAACTGCTGTCACTCAAGCTCTAAACTAACACAGGTGGCCTATTAAAAAGAACAGAAAAATACCTCAGACTCTTACTAGGAATTCTATGCATTTTGTTACTATACCAGCAACAAATCTATAGCTTTGTGTGAACAATTTGGGATTGTCTAGAGATGACAGAAGTAAAAAACTGACAGACACATAAGTTTCAAATATAGAAATAATAGATTTCTGACAATAAGGCTCATACTTCAGCATTCTGCAACTCTTGCCACCTTATTCTTTGCTCAGATGATCTGTGACACTGCTAAACCAAACCTTCACTAACACAGAATGACTTCGATGTCCTTGAAGGCAAATTAGAAATACAACATGATAAAACATTTCAGCATTAGAAATATACTTTGCACTTACATTTCATTTCTTCTTGAATCTTTCAGTACAAAGGTGAGAAATCATTTCCTAGGAGATTTGGGTTTATGATCTCCTATCTTTATCTTGAGCTACCCTATCTTACTCTCTTCAGTGCCTTATTCTGTGGATTAAAATCATTCTGATGAGTGACTGATAAAGGTGATCTAACAGTCAGAATTAAGATTCAAAAGAAAATATGCAGCATATTTCATCAATGAATTCTGCAATTTAGGAATATAAAACCATGACAAGTAGTCATTTTGAACCATATTACTTCGTATAATTTATCGTATGTGACCATTCCCATAGCAAAGAAGAATGATTTAAAACTTTCATCTTGTTTTCAAATTAACTGTTTATTACAATCTGTTCTTTCTGTCTCCATTTGACCTTCAGTTTGTATGCATCAGTACTCCTGTACCACTGTGATGTCATTGTGAGTTGACTTCAATTACCTGTAAGCATGCAAAATGTATAACTGAGACCTCGTTACACATCTGCAAAGAGCCTGAAGTCCTCAGATACAAGACTGCGTTTAATCTTTGTATCCACCCATACTGGTAAATCATACTCCAAAAAAGCAAACTTGTAGCTTTCAAGAGTTGCAATTATTACACAGCACACAATTGATAGAAAATCTCTGAGATCCCTATGAGAAAAACATGCTTAATACTTAAACAAGTACAATATATTACATAGGTGATTTGAGATAGGATAAGAATAGTTAGACTTGTCTCATAAAACATTACAAATTACATTCAAAAAACAGAGGAAACATTCAATTTTGTCAAAATGCATCTCACCAAATAAACCAGAAGTTTTTTAAAAGAAAAGTAAAAAATTTAGAGGAAAGCAAATACCATATGAGAAGTTTCATTTTGTGGATTGCCAAATTTTCTATTCTTATTTGATCTGTTGTGCCATGGAGATTGTTGTCTTTTTGTTTATATTTACTTATCTGCCCTACTACAAATTTTTAGAATGAACAAGTCCTCAGATAACGCAGTTTGTACTTTGAAGCACCCAATACAGAGAAGGAAGAAACTGAAGTCCACGGGCTGCTGCAAGAAGGAATGGCAGAGGAGAATAAGGAGGTTGCCAGACTATAAAGAGAGTTTGCTTCGGAAAGAAAGGGCAATCAAAAATCTCATCATGCTGCACTCTAAATAAAATGTGGGTCTAAATGCATGGTAGCCCTACACTCACACTTCTGTTCAGCAGGAAAAGGTAAAAGGATGGAGACTGTTTGCCGGTAGTTAGTGATACTGCAATCCTCTCCTTCTGAGAGGAGCTCTGTAATGAGCTGTCTGAGAAATAACACTCAACATATCTAAAGTATTCTATTTTATTAAGAAGGGCTAGATTGTAGTCTTAGAATTAATAGAGATTTTCCTTTTTTTTTTTTTTTTTTTTCACTCTGTAGGATAGAAAGAACTTCTACATTCATCAGGCACAAAATATGGAAAAGTCCTTAGAAGACTGATATTACAAACCTGGAACAAATCCAAGTGCTGTTATTGTTTGCACTATACTTTAGTGGAACATTTCAGAAATTAAGTTGTGGTTTCTGAAGCCTACTTTACCAGCCAGTGTTAAGATAACTCATTCAGCTTTCTTGCATATAAAGCCTTTGTCAAATAAAGTCTCAGGTGATAAGAAACAGGAGAAAAATCAGCTCTGAAAGTTATTAACTACTGTTATGTATTTGCACTTCTATCAAGCTGTTAAAAATAAACCTTTAGTATTCCTTTCTGTGCTGATCGTGCAAATTCCTGTGGTGATATACAGAGTCTCTCCTTTTTGCTTCTGCCATTCAGTAAGGCCCCTCTTGTCTCTGCCTTCATGATCTACTACCATGAACAACGAAGGCAGCTTCCAGTCTCAGTGAATTCTTCTTTTAGAGAGATCCTTAGTTTTTTTTCTAGCAAGCAACTCTTCACAAAGGACTTGAAATAGATTTATCATCCATTTGGATTCTTCTTCATATGTTTTGTGCTTTTCTGGTTTTAAAAGTTTTTTCCTACTTCCCCTTTGGCTTAATCAGGTCTTTTAAAATTCATTACAGAAAAGAACAAAAGAGTGCAACTATGCATAATCATGCTAAATCATCCCACCAGCAGAGCATTCAGAGACGAATTGGTCTCAATTAGTGTCTTGCACATTTCTGTACTGCCCAAGTGCTCTCATCCTTTCTTTATAAGGAGAAGTAGAAAACATGCATCAGAAAGTACCATCACTAGCAGTAATTGTTACTACTAATATATACCTTTTTCATTAAGTACTCAGATTTGGCAGAACATGGCTCTACTAATGTCATATTCCAAAATAATAGAACTCCCAAGTAATTAAAAATGCGTATTTATTGTTAGTCCCATTATTCCCATTAATCACTGTAAGTAAGCAAAAAACGGGAACACATCAACCAGTGGGAGGAACGGGACAGATAAAAGAATATTTAAAACACTCAGATACTCTGAAATAACTTCAAGAAGATAAGTTTAACCTTAGAAAACTAAAAATGGTCTATTAAACTGGTAGAATCACTAGAGAGTCATTCTGAGATCTCCTAGGAAATGAGTAAGACTAGGAAAAGGCAAATATGCTGCCTTGCTTTTAAAGGAGAGAGAACTTAGATAATTAACTTAATTGAAATACCTGGAAACATTCAAGAGTAAATAAGCTATTACTAGGCAAATGAAACAAACAACACTGAGAGGAGTTACAGCAAAAGTAGATTTAGTTTAAAAAAAAAAAAAAGCCAAATGAAGGTAGTTTTCTTACACAAGATTCTGAGAGTGGAAGGGTTTAGCTTGAAGAAGGGAAGGCTCAGGAGCATCTTAGCCGCTTATATAAAAACCTGATGAGGGTGGAGCCAGGCTCTTCTCCTTAATGCCCACTGGCAAGACAAGAGGCAACGGGCACAAGTTGAAATACATGAAATCCTGCTTGAGCATAAGAAGACACTTTTTACAGTGCAGGTGGTCAAACACTGGCACAGGCTTCCCAGAGAAGCTGTGGAGTCTGTCCTCTGACACATTCAAACTCACCTGGATGTGCTCCTGCACAGTCTGCTGTAGCTGACCTTGCTCTGAGCAAGGATGGGACTGGTTGATTTCCACAGGCACCAGCCAGCCTCGTCCACGCTGTGTTCCTGGGACCTGATAGGGTAACAGTTTTTATGAGTATTAGTAAGGTTTCTGAAGTTGTTTCTTGTGGCATTCTCATAAACAAATTAAACCAACAGGAACATAACGAAAACCTTTTAAGGTGAGAACAGATTCAGTACTTGCACATTCGGTGGAAAGTCATTAATGTTTCACTGAAACAATGGATAGACTTATTTAATGGGATTCTGTAGAGGCTTGATTTGGGCCTGCACCTAGTTCCTATCTCACAGATGAGCTGAGTATAAGACAAGAGGATGTTGTTATTACATATGAAAACACATTGATGTAGAATGTAAATATATCTACATGTAATATATTCTATATAAATCTACTTACATTCCATATTTGAAAGGAAAAAAACAAGACTGAAAGATTAGAATTGCAATTCCAAAAGATGTTGATAGCTCAGAGAAACAACATAAAACTAAGATTTAATTCATTGGAAGTTCATGGTAGTCCCTTAGAGAGGAACAAACTGGCTGGGAAGAAATTCTTCAGAAAATAAACCGATAGGTCAATGTGACTGTAAGAGGAACTCCAGTTGGCAAAGACCTTCTCTCAGGTAATGTAAACATTAAGTTGGAACATATAAATAGGAGTACGGAATGCAAGATAAATTAATTAACTCTTCCACTCTGCTCCGGCTTGGTAGCACTTAACCTAAAACATTACAGCCATTCATTCTACAGGGGAAAAAAAACTTTCATTTCCATGACACCTTGGTTAACAGGACTGCCACTTTCCTTTCTAATGTAAATATGGAAAGTATGAACTCACCAGTGTGGATTTAGTATTCAAGCGAGTCTTTCATAAAATCTACTGTGATAAAAATGTAAGTCATTTAATATTGCCTCTAATGTCCATGTTCTGAGCTCTGTAAGAGTAATGAATTCTGTATTATAAGATGTATGTCTTTGCCCTTAGAGTGATGTTACATGGATGGGACTTAGAGACTTTATGTTCAATAATCATTTATTACTACTTAGTTTTGCATGCAACCATGATAAATTTTGCAAGAAGAAAAGGCAAAAGTGCTTTCTGGAATGTATTAAAACCCCCACCTTCTAATTTAAAAAAATAAAATTATTTTTAAAGGAATATTTATAATTCACTGAAAGGTCTTTTTGACTCATTTTTACAACACAGAAAACGTTGTTCAGCTGCTAATAACAGTGGAAATATGAAGAAAAAATGGAACTAATTGTGTCTTTTTACATAGTTTGGCTCAGTTGTCCCATCCTAAAATAAAAAAAATAAACAACTTGTGATCCAGAAGGATTTACCAAGACTACAGCAGAGAAGAAATAAAGTTCGACAAAAACATGACACTGTTGCATATGATAGCAGGGCAGAGGCTTATGGGAATGGCTTTTTTACTCTTGTGTTTCTGTGTGGTAAATTTGACACCTTTCCATTTTTCAATTTTCTGGTTAGAATAGTGATTAAAAAACTTTAAGTTTTAACTCATCATTAAAAATAAATAAATAAATAATAATTAAAAAAAATCTACCCTCAAATGGAAAAATACTTTCTTCCATGCAATTTTTCTAAAATTTTAACGTTGACTACTGAAGTATATGGCTTTTCTGTTGTCCTGATCCTTATTTATATTTATTTATTATATCCTTCAGCATCCACCACTAAATAATTCTGAAACTGGTACAGATGACTCTGAGAAAGAATGAGTAACTGAGGACAGTAAGCCAAAAAACTCTAACCAGACCTGACTCATTGACTTGGGTGTTTCCAGTGCACATATTCATCCAGACTAGTTCAAAATTGGGCAAACCCTTTTTATGAACAAGCTATGCTTTCTGATCTTTATGGTGCACCCTGAATTCCAGCAGTCAAAGACAGAAATTACAGAATCACAGAATCACATGGGGTTGGAAGGGACCTCTGGAGATCACCTAGTCCAACCCCCTGCCAGAGCAGGGCCACCTAGAGCAGGTTGCACAGGAACTTGTCCAGATGGGTTTTGAATGTCTCTAGAGAAGGAGACTCCACCACCTCCCTGGGCAGCCTATTCCAGTGCTCTGCCACCCTCAAAGTAAAGAAGTTCCTCCTCATGTTTAGGTGGAACTTCTTATATTCAAGTTTGTGCCCATTTCCTCTTGTCCTGTCCCTGGGCACCACTGAAAAAAGAGTGGCCCCCTCCTCTTGACACCCACCCTTTAAGTATTTATAAGCATTGATCAGATCCCCTCTCAGCCTTCTCTTCTCTAGACTAAAAAGACCCAAGTCCCTCAGCCTCTCCTGGTAAGGGAGATGCTCCAGGCTCCTAATCATCTTTGTAGCCCTCTGCTGTACCCTCTCCAGCAGTTGCCTGTCCTTCTTGAACTGGGGAGCCCAGAACTGGACACAGTACTCCAGATGGGGCCTCACCAGGGCAGAGTAGAGGGGCAGGATAACCTCTCTTGACCTGCTGGTCACACTCTTGATGCACCCCAGGATGCCATTGGCCTTCTTGGCCACAAGGGCACATTGCTGGCTCATGGTCATTCTATTATCCACCAGGACTCCTAGGTCTTTCTCCTCAGAGGTTCTCTCCAGCAAGTCAGTCCCCAACCTGTACTGGTGCATGGGTTTTTTTCTCCCCAGGTGCAGTACCCTACGCTTATCTCTTTTGAAGTTCATCAGGTTCCTCTCTGCCCAGATCTTCAGCTTGTCCTGGTCTCTCTGTATGGCAGCACAGCCCTCCACTGTGTCAATGGCCCTTCCCAGTTTCGGATCGTCAGCAAACTTGCCGAGGGTACACTCCATCCCCTCATCCAGGTCATTGACGAATATATTGAAGAGGACTGGACCCAGAACTGGCCCCTGGGGGACTCCACTTCTTACAGACCTCCAATGAGATTCTATGCCCCTAATAACAACCCTCTGAGCTCTGTTTTTCAGTCAGTTTTCAATCCACCTTACTGTCCATTCCTCTAATTCACACTTCCTAAGCTTACCTATGAGGATACTGTGGGAGACTGTGTCAAAAGCCTTGCTGAAGTCAAGGCAGACAATATCCACTGCCCTCCCCTCATCTATCCATATTAAAGAGGTTTTCTAAATAAGTATTTTTGACATCTCAAAAAAATAATAAACTTGCTCCACATTTTGATCTATTCTCACTCTGTAAAGTATTGTCATAAACTAACTGAATTGTGAGGATGTAGAAGTCTTGTAAAGAAAAATGTAAATATAAAATATAATAATATGGTTTAGTCTTCTACGTAAGTAAAGAAAGGATTGTGTTCACTTCTTTTTCTTCTCTGAAGACTTACTTGTGGGAATTCAAAATCCACTGATGAACTGACAATAAAAATTAGAAATATCTAATAAAATGGTCTTTGTGAGCACAGACCAGCTGCTGGAGCTCTGTAATATAGTCAGAATCAGCAAGGATGTGGAATAAAGCAGCTGTGCCTTTCAGTCGTTTTACTCAGTTATCGCTGTTATCTATAGGAGAGGAAACAAGCACAGGCATCATCTATTTTCTACAATACAACTGTTTACTTGATTCTCTCTTCCTTCTCTCTGAAACTGATCCATGTATCTCAAGGAAAGATGGGGGTAGGGCATGTTCTAGGGGGTAGGGCATGTTCTAGGGGGTAGGGCTGTTGGACCAAGTCCAGTGGAGAGCCAAGAAGATGACCAGAGGGCTGCAGCACCTCTCCTATGAAGGCAGGCTGAGAGAGTTGGGGTTGTTCAGCCTGGAGAAGAGAAGGCTCCAGGGAGACCTTGTAGCAGCCTTCCAGTACCTAAAGGGGGCCTATAGGAGAGATGGGGAGGGACTCTTTATCACGGATTGCAGCAATAGGATGAGGGGTAACAGTTTTAAATGGAAAGAGGGTAGATTTGGAATAGATATTAGGAAGAAATTCTTCACTGTGAAAATGGTGAGGCACTGGAACAGGTTGCCCAGAGACGTTGTGGATGCCCTGTCCCTGGAAGTATGCAAAGTCAGGTTGGACGGGGCTTTGAAAAACCTGGTCTAGAGGAACAGCCTCTGGCAGCGGGGTTAGAATTAGATGGTCTTTAAAGTCCCTTTCAACCCAAACCATTCTACTATTCCATGATTCTATGATTTTATTTTGTTGCTTCTATTCTACACTTAGCTTCCTTTCTCCGTTCCACAGAAATGGAGAAAACATCAATTTTTTTTTTTTTTTTTTTTTTTTTTTGTAATAACTAGGGAAAATGGACTGGTTTTTAACATTCAGTCACTCTGTGTGCATTTCTGAGTTGCACAGGGAGCTGTTTCAGATCCCAGAGACACAGTTCTACCTCAAAGTTAAAATGAGATACCAAAAAAGAAAGAATAATGCTATTTTTTTAAAATCTAAAAATCCTATCTACAGTTAAGCAAACTAGAAATAAATGTTTCATAAACAGGGAGTCTATACTTGATAAAAAATTTTGAAGACCCCCTTTGTAAGGACACTATTCATTCCTAGTGATAAAAAGAGCTATCTGAGATAAAGCACTGGAAAGGCTGTCCATGCAATGGTCCTGAATGCTAATGAGCATTGCTTTATGTAAAGGACAGGGCCGAACTTCAGAAATGAAGCAAATGATTCCTCTCCATTGCTGCTGACAAATATTTCAGCCATAAGACCTGATTAAGTACTAATTGCTGCTAGGCAGTGAGTGCTTTCTGTGGCATCTTGAAATGAAAATGAGGATGTGTAACCAACCAAGAAATTCACTAGCTTGGCAATGACCTGTTCAGAGAATCTGATGGACATTTAGTGATACTTTTAACTGTTTTCATGCTGTGGTGTTTGTTAAATTCTCATCACCTGAAAGGAAAGATTCTGTAACAGAAAAACCTTTCTCAGACTGGTTTGTTTAGAATTTCCATAGAGTAAATGTCATTCCAATTTAGTCTATTGTTTAGAAGAATATTTTGACATATGTAACACAATATTAATCAGTATGGCTTGAAGAGAAAACATTAATAAACCACTTTTTTGAAGTTGTACTTATTAAAAATTCCATCATACAAGTGGACCCAAATAACATTTAAACTCAAAATAGGAGACCTTTAACAAGTAGGTCAAATTACCTAGTGTAGATAATTCTTCTGACAGGTGCGGTTCACTTCTTTGTTCATAAATCATTCATGAATCCACCCCAATTATATATATATAAGTTGGGAAAGATTCATGGGTGATTATAAATAGAAATTAACCATCCACAGGCATATCCTGAACAGATTATGCAAACAAATTTTGGCTGCTGAGGCGATCACATAATGGTAGCTCCATCTGTTCCAGGCATTTCAGTTAGTTACATGGAACATGGGGCTATTGTTTCTGCTTTCCCAGAAGAGGACAGGAAACCAATGCAAGCCAATAAAAGAACAGAGAGAACAGCAAATATATTTGTCCATTGCAAAATAATCTGCTTCCACTGACTTTAATGTAAGAAGCTGTAGTTCTCTGAGCACTTCAGTGTGCATTTCTAAAATTAGCAGAGAAAAAAATTCCTGTATTTAAACATTATGGAAGCATGACAATGCTTATGTAGAGAAATTTAAAACTCTGAATCCATTCTATAACACAAGTAGGTATATAATCTGTCCAAACTAACAAATTACAATGCAGTTAATTTTCATTACATCCTCTTCACCCTTGATAACAGTTCTAAATTTCCCTGTTTGCTCATCCCTTTCCTTATTGTTGTGAAGAACAGTATTTCATGACACTCTGTTATGTGTCCTTTGGTTATCATCCTGCCTTTCAGATTTGGAAAAAAGCAGACATAACAAAAAGTACATGGCTAAAGCAGATACGTCTCTCTGTCTTTAATTTCTCAGGAAAGTGTGTAGAATAGTGTATTTCTTACTTCTCTAAAGCTGATTATTCTCTGGGGTCTAGTAGTTTACCATTAATCAGTTTCAGTTTGCAATTCCTATTTTAAGTGTTTCTGAAGCTAGAAGGTCTTCCCGAGAAAGTCCTGTGTTTGTTGAACTAGTGTAGCATTTTCCTCCCACCCTGACCTTGGCTTCCTATCTAAAATTTGGACTTCCATGGAGAAAGAAATCAGATATTTTTCCTGGAAAGCTAAAAAAATCCTGCACCTATTCTGTCAAAATCACTCTGAAAAGGACATGAAAATTTGGAAAATTTCTATGCTGAAGAAAACTCTGACAATGAGTTGCCTGTCAAATGCTGACATTGCAGGTGGTCACTTTTATCTAACATAAACTAGAGAGACTATATGGAGAGATGACTTTAGTTTTAAAGCAAGTAAGCAACTACAGAATACCTGCTCACAAATTTTTGTGAGCAGGTATTATTACAATTATAATTTCTCAAATTCATGTACTTTCATTGATATGTAATGATAAACAGAAATGTGTCTGAAACTAAACAGACAGCCACATAATGTTGTAAAATCTCTGAATGTTTTCCAGCCTTGGCAAGGTACAGTTGTGGATGACTTGATCTTGGGTGGACTACCATCCCACCTGCAGGGGAGGCTGGAGGAGGTGGTTTCCCTAAATTCCTCCAGTTCTGTGATGTTGTCCGCTACATGCTATCACTACTGTCCAACAATTTGTAACCATCCCTTCAGGTCAGTGATAATAATTAATTGTGGATATGCATTTCAGTATGAAGTAAAACAGACCCACGTAAAGTCCTGTTAAGACTAGTTTAAGCAAACCTGTTTCACTTTTCTCTGAAATGGACTAGCAATTCTCATGTCATCAGTTATCAGTCCCCGTAGCTGAGATTCCAACAATTTTAAACAACTGAAGGGTATTAATGAATAGCCAGAGGGAAATGACATCTTAAATTGTTACATCTATTTCAAAAATGAATGTACAACTGTGCCCTAAGGTTCTCAATTTCAAAAGGATAGATTATGAGAAATTAAAAGTACTGGTTGGTAAAGACAGCTGCACTGACAAAAGTACAAAAACAATCTAAAATTTATACCCCAGCCAAGGGGAAAAACTTCTGTGGAGGGTTTTCAGATCTAATTAGCTAAATAATCACTTCAAAAAGGATATTAAATGCAAGTAGAAAGACTACAAAGATTGACATAAAGAATTGTTCAACAAAGAAACACTACATTTTAGTCATCAGAAAGCAGAGGGAATAGCTAAAAGTCAAGTTGAAACAGTCTAAGAGGGAGATTAAAACAGAAAAAGATTGTTTATTGAGAAGGCATAGAACATTCAAGTAAGAGGTTAAAATTAAGGGTAATTTAGAAAAGCTTCAAAAGCTAAACTAACAGTTTACCTCCGTTTCAGCTAGGATAAACACCTGAGTGTGGTATGAAAGACAGGAGAAATAATAACAATTAAGAATAATAATCGGTAAACTATAAAGTGGAAAGCTATTTTAGATAAAATACAATGCTGCTAGAAGACTTTAACATAAACAGGGCATTTAAGAATCAGTCCTCTACTAGGGACACATCAGAGATTCAATAACCAGTTCCAAAGAACACAAAATCCCTCAAACGTACATTTGTTAGAAAACTTAAGGATTTTAGGATATTAACACAGTTTCTTGTGGTTCATGTGTATTTTTCAATATTTGTGTAGGTAAAACCGCAGCTCTCCACCCATAATACAGACTGATCTTCATTTTCAGTTTCAGGTACTTCTTTTCTTTGTAGAAGACCCTGCTGTGAAAAGAGAAGGGAAGGGAAGGGAAGGGAAGGGAAGGGAAGGGAAGGGAAGGGAAGGGAAGGGAAGGGAAGGGAAGGGAAGGGAAGGGAAGGGAAGGGAAGGGAAGGGAAGGGAAGGGAAGGGAAGGGAAGGGAAGGGAAGGGAAGGGAAGGGAAGGGAAGGGAAGGGAAGGGAAGGGAAGGGAAGGGAAGGGAAGGGAAGGGAAGGGAAGGGAAGGGAAGGGAAGGGAAGGGAAGGGAAGGGAAGGGAAGGGAAGGGAAGGGAAGGGAAGGGAAGGGAAGGGAAGGGAAGGGAAGGGAAGGGAAGGGAAGGGAAGGGAAGGGAAGGGAAGGGAAGGGAATTGGCACCTGTATGTAAACACATGTTCACAGAATATTTGCTTAAGGAACAACTGTTCTGAGCAACATGAACCACGACAAACACATCATACTATTCATAGTTTTATGGAGAAAGAGTGGTTAACCCCAGAAATAATGAGTGTTGTGTTGAAGGTATTCCTGTTAACTATAGTTATCCTAAGATATGGATTTTAGGGCAAAATGCAATATCAAACTTGCCGAAAAATACAATTGAATTAAGAAAAGTAATGGTCAAAGGACTACTAAAGAATTAATATCTTGTTATGTCCATGGACTCATACATGCACACATGGATGGGTAGCTCTGGCAAGTTCTTTTGGGGGATATCAGTATCATAAATTGGCAGGTTTAGTACATAAATGAAGCTTTATTTTATTTTAGTGTATGCAATCACTTTGACAATGTAGTTGACATAAATAATGGCATACCTTAGTTAGAGAGCAGTAATATATAGAGCTCTATGCAAATAAAACTAAGTTCTGGAGAATATTTAATACTGTCTCTAAGATTCCACACTATAAAGTTGTGTATAAAGACTATGTAGCCTAATTAAGAGACAGTATGTGAAGCTCTGGACAAAAGTTTTACATATGGGTAGTTTACATACCAAAGTTTAATGGAAAGACTATAAACAAATAAATTAAAAAACTGAAAGCTATTAGCAGAAACATGTAGAAAGTGTGCATTTCAGCACAAAATCAAATTAATACTGCTAGAACTGTGGATGTTTGTGGACCAGTTAGACAATGAAAATTTTCTCGAACCTTCTTTTCCCACAATCCAGTTTAGAGAAGTTCTATAAATGGAGATCTTTTGGCTAAAGTATTGTATGATTCACATTTAAGAGTTGGACCAGGCTGTTGTGATTTAACTGCACATGCTGTTATTTCTTAAAATAAGGAATGATTTGGAGGTAGTCGATTAGTGACTACACTGTCTTCTTAAAAGCAGTAAGTCTAGTAACAGCAAAAAGCTAAGTTTACCTTTCACAGATGTTCTAGTCAATATGAAGTTTAAGAAGCAGCAAAACATGCACTAGTCTCATTAATGCACTAAATCTGAGAAGTACTTTTGCACTTAACACTGCTGACTGGTTCTAGATTACTTAATTTGTAAGTGTTAATATTACTTTGCAAGTGTACTAAGGAAAAGAAAATAAAACCAGACTGTTATGACTAAGCCAGATCAAAACATTAATGCATACCTGCAATTTTGATATCAGGGACATAAAGCTGATGGAAATAGATAGCTGAAAGGGCTGGAAATGAGTTCATATCCCTTACTGTGAGTATTGGCACTCCAAATGCAACACTAAAGATCAAAATGCATTACCATCTGAATACTATTCAGTAGACTGTATGAAATGAGCCAGTGGCTCTCAGTCTGGTTTTGAACGTTTTGTATCACCACTGCAAAAAATTTCAGAGACATGAAGGATGAACAGCCTTGAAAATAATATTATGCTGTAGGCATAAGAGGCAATGTTTCCACCATATCAGTGACTGAAATGTGTCTGAGTTGTGCACACTGCACGTCCTGCTGTCCAGTCAGTATTTTACTCTATGAGCAAATTTATTTTCATGCGAACCATTCCTGTAGCTGCTTCCCAAATGGAGTATGTTTACACTCTTGGAGATGACACACTGGTTTTGCATAATAAAAATGGCATCATAAGTCTCTCAAGCAGAGGTAATAGATTTCTTATTTCAGAGGTTAGATAAAGCACTAACCAATATTACAGTGTTCTGTTGCATTTTCAACATCTTTAACCAAGTATTCCAGTAGAAGCCATTCCCTCAAGTGAATGAGCCTTGCATGATCACAAAGTGCACTAGAGGTCTTCTATGGCAACACACATAGGAAGAACTTGCTGGAAATGAAATGTGACAATAGGGGGAACAGCAGCTCCAAAAACACTTCCAAACATAGAAGAACAATGGAAATAAATAGATGAGCCAAAGACCAGGAGAAACAAAAGGTTCTTTCTGTCCTTTACATTATTGTGTGATAATTACATAATGATTGTTGTGTGGGAGTATTTGTAATCAGAAGGTTCTGTCAGCCTGGAGGATGAGCTGGGGTTCAAGGCTGTGATTTCTAGAGACCAATTGCTAAATTTCTGACTCAGGTCATATAAGTGGAGATAAGTTTGTTGACCTCCATGCTAATGGCTATTTGTGCACGTCAGAAAGCACATCTAGCTGACAAAAATGACAGTCACCGGCCAAGGGAAAATTAGCAACTATATAGGCCAAATCTGAATGGCACGAAAGAGATGAAAGCTTGTACTTTATTAACTCATATTATAGCAGAATCTCACAAATATGCCTTTCGATGATGTTTAAATTCATTCAGAGCTATTTATAAGGAAATTTCATAGGAGCACATAGGTATGGATTAATTCTTAATATTTTAGAATAAAGGTATATAAAACTGCATTTTTATGAAGGCATACTGAATATTTTAATCACCAAACACATACACATATGACAAGCCCCAAAGAGCTATATAGTAACTTTTTAAAGAATACATGTTCAAAGAAGGGTGTAAATATAACTGTTTCTGTGTGTACATGAATTGTCAACATGTGAACATCCAGACTGAGAAAGTCAACAGGAATGATAGACCACTGTACACACATGGTTATGCAAAGATAACAGGAACACATGCTTAGCAAAATGTGTGTCCTCTAAAGTGTCTGGGACATCCACATTGTTGTGCAAGATATGGCTTGTCATTTATGGCAGATCCGCAACATCCTGAAGCGCCAGCTGTAACCAGTGACACACCCTGATGCATCTGAAATCTCCACAGACACCTACATTTAGGCAACTGAATCATGTTCATTGAAGCAATGGCACTTGATGGATATGTTAAGCTAAAGTTTTGCCAACAGCCTTTCAGCACGGTTTTAGAAAATTCTCCACTTATCAAAAAAAGTTAGTAAAAGACTATACTTCACATGATATTTATAATAACTGATCCCTTCATCTGCATGAGGATTTTCAGACATTTTAATTAAGAACAATTCCAAAAGCCTATGAACAAGTCTATCTGTTTGCAACACTGGAGCCTACAAGACAATAACATAGCAAACTGCTATAATAAATGTTTAAACATAGCAAACTGCTTCTTAATAATGGTTTCACAGTGGTTTAATACTATTCTAAGAGTGAGGATAAGTAGTTGTGTTACACAGTCTAATTATAGTAGAACCGTTCCCACAGGAAGGAAGACTTGAATGGCCTGCAGAATAATTATTAAAATATTTGTGACTAATAGACTAAATTCATTTTATGAGACTTTTTATTTTATGAAAATTTTGATAAATGCTTGATATTCACAATGATATTTGTGAATCCAGCATAAACCCTCTCTAGAATGACAGCTTCATTATCACCACTGTTACAGTCTTTCTGAAGACAAAAAAAATCATGTTAGAATACATTAGAGTTGCAGGCGAGTAGCCCTTCGACTAGGACCCGGCATGAGATTGCACTAACTGAAAACACCAAAAACTACAGGGTGTGACATGAGAAAATACTGAACCTAACAGGTAGCAGTGTGAGAAGCTGACAAAAGTTACAGACAGTGCCATGAAGGATAGCAAGATATCACAGGTGGTTAATGGGAAGTTCACCCACCAAACTCCAGAGATATCTGGAGGGGAGCACTGGTGACTTTTTAGTGGTTACCATCTTGAAAGACCAACAACACCAGTATAACTAAATCAGTAATAACATAAAAAACTAAGATTGCCCGGATGATCGTAAAAATAACAAATTTGGATAAAGATGTATCTTAACTGTGACCAATTGAGAAAAGTAATTCGGGAATGTTTACTTTGAAGGAGACTGGTGTGGGAAAGGAAGGTACAAGGGAGGTCCAAGGAACTCAAAGATAAAGGAAAAGGGAGAATAAAGTATGCAAATCATGAAATCCTGGATTTACTTATCAGGAAGCACTGAGCTTGGTCACTGCAACTGGAGGAAGACAATAAACCAAACCCACTTCTCTGACTATAACCTGACAATCAATCCACTTCCATGTTCAGGAGGACCAGAGTAGTGGTGGTCAGGGTAATTTTCCTGTCCAGCAAGGGAGCACCCAGAAAGACACATCAAGCATCCTGGTATCACCATGTTGATGCCCTTCTCATCAGAAGTTCTCCACCACTCAGAACAACTATTTGCTTGTCACTATTTAAAAGACTTCAGTTCTCTAATAGGAAAGCCCAAACAAATGATGTCAGAGGTAGACTATATAGGCATACAGGGTGTAGAAGAAACAGTAAGAACCAAAGTTCACAAAATGAATCTAAAAAGTTACTCATCATCGAATTACTTCCTAAAACAAACCAGGTTGCCTCCTGTAAACTGTGTTATTCTACATGTGACTAATTTTGGCATCATTGTTACTATTTGAAATGAATATTCAACTCCAGTTGATTAACATTAGTGATCCACATTAGTGTAGGATTCAGAATAGGCAGAACAGTCTACCCAGTTGCATAAAGACTTGACCCAGGATCTACTGGAACAGAGGTTTACTATAATTCTTACACAAATATACCTGCCTTACTCCAGATTTACATGCCTGTAAAACGAAGAATGTCTGAAACATAGTGGTCTAGTTTTTATAAGCATAATGTTGCACTTTTCTACTTTAGCATTAAGAAAGTAGAAATAATACAAAGGAACGGTAAACCCTATATACTGCTAAGGAAGTGTGTCCATACTGGAAAAGGATAAAGTTAATGTTCATCCTGACAAAGAGGCAACTGTATTCTTTCAAACTGTCACCATTCGCGAAGGTTTAACATCCACCCCACTTACAAGAAGCTCTGCTGAAACTGTGTTCCATCCTGATTGCAATGTAATTGTCCCTGTCTGGAAAACAAAGCGGATATGCAACTCCAGTGAGAATATCAGGGTAGAGCATAGGGAGAGGGGAAAGAGTGGGAAATAATTTAGGCTGGCACTGAAACTTCAAAGTTACTTAAAGGCAAGACAAAGAAATGAGCTCTTGGGAGAAGAAAGTGACTAGTATTTCAAGTCTGCATTCAAACATCTGAGGGAGGGTCCCATTTTCCACCACTCCACCTCTCTCTTTTGCATTCTAAGACCATGCTAATGCTTCTTGAGACAGTTGAACATATTTCTATTTTTTTTGTACCCAAACAACACCCTTCAGCTTGGAAAGTTGCAGGTAGTATTATTGGAAAGCATGGGCCATATCTAACCTTAAGGTATCCCTCTGTAGGTCTCAAGGGAAGGGCTGTAGCAAGAGTAACAACAACAAAGAGCTAAATTTGTCTTCCAAAGAGAGAAGCAGTGACAGACTAGATAGAGGAAGGATTGCCATGGCTGGGGCTCTCTGTGCTTGGTAGAATGCATAAAAAACAGAAAAAAAGCAGATGCAACAAAGCCCTACCAGCTGTCCAGAAAGATGATAATCTGCTAGCACAATATTGTGACAAAAGCAGTTGGAAAGTATGGAGAACTGTTTGACTCACACCTATAATAATGGTATTACTTAGCATTTATATAGTACATCTCAGCTGCACAGCTAAAGCTCTTTACAAAAGATAGGGATCATTATCCTAATTTTGTATTTGGGAAATGAGTATGTAGAGTTTAAGCCAAAATTTTAAGAGTTGGCTCATCTGGGGGTTCTGAAAAAAAACAGGGGATCTGATTTTACAGAGGCTCCAGGCATCTGCAACTTCAATTAGAATGGCTGGTAGCTGCAGGTGCGGTGCTCATCAACAAAAAAATCATTTTGCAAATGCATCTGGTTGAAGCCTTCAGACCCCTGTATCCCGAAGTAGTGGGTGCTTTTATGAAAGGTAAACTGGCTAACCTGGCAAAGGTTACTTGTAAAATGGAGTAACAGAAACAGAATCGAGGTTTCTAGACTCGCATCCTATATAGTGTTATATAGATTGAACTACAGCATCTTCACTAAAATAAACTCACTAAAACTTAAAAAAAATAATAATAAATAAAACAAAAAAGACAACTAAAATAGAAGTTGCAGCCAAAACTTACAGAAATATGTTTTGGGGCAGTTTTTTGCATACCTAATAGTACCAAGAGCCAGGGATTAAGCGTGAAGCATAAAGGAGACAGAAGACTTAATTCAGGATGGAGGTTTTTCTCTACAATTTTTAACAGGAAAGATGGTAAACTGTAAGAACATAGTAATAGTATGGTCAGAATATCCAGGCTGAATGACTTAATATAGCTCCCAAGGGCACAACAGCCACAATAGCAAGGGATTAGCAAGACCCAAAACACAGCCTAACTCAGGTAAAGGACCAAATTAGTGTGACTAGTTTGGCTCCAATGCTCAAGTCAGTTTGATAAGAGTTGGATGGAAGTTAGATGAATGTCACACATTGTGGCATATAGGTATCGCTTAATGTTTACAACAATTACATCACTATCACCAGATAAAGAGAGAAAGAAAAGGCAACATTTGCTGAAAATTAATGAAGCTGAGTTCACTAATCCCCTCTTAGATTAGAGACTTCCAAGTATCTAAGGGTTCTGGAAAAAAAGATGCAATTATTATATAGAAGGCTGGGTCCCAACAAAATTTCCAGCCCTCTCCCTATAATAATAACTACTAATGCCCTTGCTACAGTTTGCATCTGTTCCAGTGTGCAGCTCACTACAGAAAAAGCTTCCTCTTGAGAACAATATCATAAGGCAGAAGCAGCTGCTCTTGTTCCTCCTGCTCTCCCTCTTCAATTCTTTGGAGTTGTGTCACTAAATTTCAAACGATAAGTTTGCTTTATTACTTTAGCTTTCAGTGGAGTTTAGGGACAAGTTGGTAGCAAGACTTAGACTTCATACTGTAATGCATGAGAGGACAGCCCTGGAGCCAAGGCCCGGCTCTGCTTCCTTCCCATCTTAGAGTTGTTTAACTAATAAAATCAATTTGCCGTTTTAAAATTTAAAATAAAGACAAGATGTTTTATTTTTTTCAGTAATCTACACTGGCAAAAATGAAGGGATGTTATTTGTATGCTGATTTGTCTGGTGAAAAGCCAAACTGCAGATAGTTTGGCCTGGTGCCAGTCTGAGTTGCTTCATTTCTTCTTTTCCCTGAGCTCAATACCAGCAAGATAGCTACTGTGCACCGGTGGCTGGGCCAGAAATTTAAAGAACTGGAAGTATAAGAAAGAAAGTCAAGAAGGGACAGACAGCAACAGCAAAACAGCCATCTTGCCACAGTTGCCACACCAGGCCTGACCTTAAAGTATATTGTTAATATCCTAACACACCAATAATTACCATCATTTTTGTAGTTTTATGACTTCCTTTTTTTACACCTAGAAAGATTTCACATTTATGTCTGCTACCATTTTTTCCAGCTACTTCTCAGCAAGGAAAGTGCAGACTTAATAAATCTATGTGTCCACAAAATAGCTAACACAAAACAGATTAATCCTGTAGCACACCATCAATTCTCAACTTTACAAATCAATAACTGGACTGCAAAACACAGCATCTATTGCAAAAACCAATGCCATAACTACAAAGTCCTAATATGCATTTCTAGGAGAACATGTTTAGGTGTCCTCACAGCTTCGAGGCAGATGTGCCTGGACATGGTCTTAAGTGAGTCTCTCAAGAGGCTGAAGGGCTTCAAAGCCAAAAAGTTATGATGTATTTGAATAAAAACCTGAAATCTAACCTTATGAGGAAGATTACAAGATACAGAAAAGAAGAATAGTTCTTCTTTCCAGCTCAGCCACTTCAAGTTGAAGCAAGTCCTGCATGATGCATGGGTTGGTGCTACCTCTCCTGCAGCCTAACTAGGCCACTCCTTGCAGCATTTGACTGTTTCTTCAGCTCTGTGTTTGAGTTGCAGGCTTTTATCTCCTGCTGTAACTTTCTTATTTCCTTTTGCCTATTGCATCCAGAGTTCTCCAAAATCTTCTCTTCCTGAACAGGTGAAATAATTTTTTGATGAAAAGACTTCTTCTTTTCCTTTCATGACCCAGTGTTATTAAAGGAACGTAACAAAGAAAACTGAAAAAAATACTCCAAAATAATTAATGCAGGCATTATGTACCCCAAAAAGACAAACCATAGAGGAGAGATACAAGGTTTAACAGTTTTAGACACAGCCTTTGGCCACAGTGTGTAGGGTGTGCCTGCATTATTGTCTGGTCTGCGGCACAAAGAGAGAAGGACTGTGATTTGATTTACTGCAGTCTGCATTATTTCCGTGACTGCATGTTTAAAGAGCTTCTTAACCAGCAATTAAGTTTGCACCAGTATCCAGTCCTCTGTGCATACCATGCAAGCATATAGGTTAACTGCAAACCCTGTGTCCACATTACAAGTGAGGTGCTCTTGGCAGTTCCCTGTTTTCAACTTAGTTCCCACGAGGGTGGCTTCTGTGAGAAGCTTCTAGAAGCTTCCCCCATGTCCAATAGAGTAAATACTAGCCAGCTCCACTGGCCAAGGCCAAGTCCATCAGTGATGGTAGCACCTCTGCGATAAAATATTTAAGGGGAAAAACTGCTGTGTAACAGCAACTGGAGGAGCAGAGCAAGAATATGCAAGAGAAACAGCTCTGCAGACACCAAGGTCAGTGAAGAAGGAGGGGAAGGAGGTATTCTGGGTACTGGGTACAGAGATTCCCCTGCCGCCCATGGTGAAGACCATGGTGAGGCAGACTGTTGTCCTGCAGCCCGTGGAGCTTAACAGTGGAGTAGATTTCCACCTGCAGCTCATGGAGGATCCAACTCCGGAGCAGATGTATGTACCCAAAGGAGGCTGTGAACCAGTGGGAAGCCTGTGCTAGAGCACAATCTTGGCAGGACCTGTGACCTTGTGGAGAGAGGACCCCAGACTAGAGGAGGTTTGCTGGCAGGACTTGTGAACCTGTGGTGGACCCACACTGGAGCAGTCTGTTCCTGAAGCACTGCACCCCGTGGGAAGGATCCACACTGGAGAAGTCTGTGGAGGACTGTCTCCCATGGGAGGGACCCCATGCTGGAGCAGGGAAAGAGTGTGTGGAGGAAGGTGCAGCAAAGACAACGTGATGAACTAACTGCAACCCCCATTTTCTGTCAACTTGTGCCACTCAGCAGGAGCAGATAGAGAAATCGGGAGTGAAGCTGAGCCTGTGAAGAAGGGATGGTGGGCAGAAAGTGTTTTAAGATCTGGTTTTATTTCTCATTATCCTACTCTGATTTGATTGGCAATAAATTAAAATTATTTCCCCTACTCAAGTGTGTTTTGCCCTTGACAGTAATTGCTGAGTGACCTCCCTGCCCTTATCTTGACCCATCATGCTTTGTCTTTCCCGTCCAGCTGAGGAGGGGGAGCTATAGAGCAGCTTGGCAGGCATTTAGCATCCAGCCAAGGTCAACCCACCATAGGCTGACAAAACAGGTCACATTCATGTTCTTATGTAGTAACGAACACAGTCTGATAGGAATTCCACAAAGAAATGTGATCTTTGCAAATCTAAAGCTAGACAATAGGCCTTTTTGTTGTGACAGTCCAACTGGTTCAGCCCCATGTGCCATCTGCTCAAAATTAAAACCCCACACTCGGAAATAAATTTATCAAAACTCTCTGCTGATTCACTCAAGTATTTGGGTAAAGTTCACCCATTGCCTTCCTTCAGAAGAGAAACAGATCTAAGGCACACACAGTATTCACATGAGCTCTTATGACAGTTTCTCGGCAGATTTTCACCCTCAGTATTTCTAGATCAGAATCTGATTTCCCTGTATAAAACAGAAGACTATTTGTTTGCTCTCTGGAAAGTGTTCAAGCAAGATACATTTACCAAACTGCTTTGTTCTAGCAAATCTCAGAAAAGATTTTGAAGAACGGATGGTTCAGCATCCTGTGGAGAGCAACAGCTGCTCCATGGTGCAACCTCACAAGGGAGCAAGGAGATTCCAGCCAGCTACGGATGGAAGTTCAACATGGCCAAAATGAGATATCTCAAACAATAATTAAGACACTTATCCCTCAAACAGTATTAGGATCTTTAATGACTCTAAGTTGCTAAGATACTAAGTCTGGACGTAAACTATCATCCAAAAAACATTATTTGCAAAACCAGATGCCTTGTAAAGCCCTGCTGGGTGGGGTACAATGTTACAGAGACAGAAGTAGTGCAGTTAAATTACAGAGACTAGTTAGCCTTTGGAAGCTTTAATAACTAAGCAGCTATTAATTGTGACCTGGTGCACCGTATATTTGTAATGATGTGTTACTACATAATATAAATCACTTACTTTTTCCTTATGTTTCCTAAGAATTACTTATAATTTATCAAGTAACTGCCACAAGTATTTATTATTTTTAATTACGGGACCAACATATTTCCAGGGAAAGATGTCATCCATAAATATAAAACTAAATATATTGCTGAGTACAGGAAATGAAATAGTATTTAATTACCAGCAATTGCTATATTTAATTGTCAAATGCTAACCACAACTACTACAAATCTCATGTAAAATGGAAAAATTCATGTGTTGCTGCTAATAATTTAATTTACTAAAGCTACATTTTGCACTCTGCTTAGAAGAGAGGATCAAATAAATATAATAATTCCTTCACACAATGGAAGCTGGGTGAATACAGTATCTCCAGGCTGCAAAATTAGAATAACACTGCAGCTGAGAATAATAATTCATATAAACCTTGAATATGTGCAGTTGAAATTAATATAGATCTTCGATCAATTTCACTGATCATTTGAACAGTTAAACTCATCCTACAGAAACCATCGTAAGTTAGTACTTATGACAATAGTAATAACTGTTACTAGTTCAACATCAAAAATAACAACAACAGCAGCCTTTGATTGTTTTAATTTTGTTACGTCATTTCAGCTCAGACACCGAAAGTCTATAAGTCTATATGAACTTACTGATTTCTTACTGATATTTCTGCTGGAGTTTGAAAGAGTACCCCTTAAGTTCTGTGAGCAAATCTTCCATGGGCCATGTCACTAGAAATACTAAATATACCAAGCTGTGCCATTGATGTGAGAGAAAGGAGATGGGTAATAACAATGAGATTTCACTCAATTTTAGAAGTTCAATTATGTATGTTTTCAAAATCCTAGCATTCAATTACTCCGTCAGGTAATGGATTACATTGTTACAGGAAGGCCTGCATTTGTGTCCTCCCAGTCAAACATGTTTTTCACGTATGTCATGATGGACAGGAGAAACTGGATGGAAATGAGGAGGTAAAGGGAAGGTTGTTCACTCTATTATAAATGCTATGACACAAAGGACTTCATCTGGAATTTAGGAGAGTGCAAAAGACAGAAACCAGATGGAAAGCAGTGATGAAATGTAAGGCATTTTTACCTTTATGTCATTGATTCAAAGGCAGCCGCTCAGTACTAGTGACTCATGAAGGTAAAAGCAATGACTCATCTTTATTTACACCATCTCAGGAATGCCTATGAAATTATCTCACATTCTGAATGTCATGACTGGATCCCTCTTAGGAATTTCAAACTGCAAAGGTTTGTAGGAACCGTGGGGATCAAACTACTTTTCTTCTACAGATAATACTTCCAAGCCATCACTGAGGCCACCAATCTTCTGATATATATATACATACACTATAATACATGGTCTTTAAGACAATTTTTCCCTTAATGTCCTTATTTACATGATTTTTTAAAGACATTCATAAAAGAATTTTTCTAGTTATGCTTCTATGGAGGTTTTATGCACTTACAGACATGTAGCATCTGGCTAGATGCTAAGGCAAATTCTTTTTCCACAGAGCCAAGGCAGTTTACAGAACTTAGTCTGAACATTCAACTTCACCAGCCCTGCAGTCCTATCTGCACAATTTTTGAGCTTGGTGACAGAATTTACTAAGCATATTCAATATCCATTTTCCCAAAATACCCAAACAGGTCAAAGAAAAATCAGTTTTCACATACATAAGCACGGGCACAAGCTGGAACATAGGAAGTTCCATTCAAATATGAGGAAAAACTTCTTTGCAATGAGGGTGACAGAGCACTGGAACAGGTTGCCCAGGGAGGCTGTGGAGTCCCCCTCTCTGGAGATCTTCAAGACCTGCCTGGATGCAGTCCTGAATAATGTGCTCTAGGCAATACTTCTTTAGCGATGAGTTGGACTAGATGATCTCTAGAGGTCCTTTCCAACTCTGACAATTCCATGATTCCATGTTTCCGTGAATATCTGCCTGTTCAGGGTACTTTCCAAACCAAATTATTATTTACTAGAATGAATAGCACAGGTGTTTTTTGGAGGGAAAAGTCTTCCATATATTTACATACAAGTATTTTTCTAGCCTTTCCTTGAGTGAAATGGAATACTTATTTATACTCAAGCAAACAAACAAAATTGATCAGCAAGAAGAAGTTAAATAATTTGAAAAAAAATCCTTACACCTACAACACTTAGGAAAGAGTATAAAAATGAATGGTTTAAATGGAAACATTGTATGTTTTTACTTTTCCTGAAATAAAGGAAATTCAGTTTATGAATAAAGCTCAGTGTCTGTTATGCCTCCATCGTGGCTTCAGCTGGGACAGAGTTAATTTTCTTTATAGGGGTTGCTATATTTCAGATTTGTTATGAAAGGAATGTTAATAATGCGTATTGTTTTATTTGTTGCCAAGTGATGCTTATATATTTCAAGGACTTTTTACAGCTTCCCATAGAAGTTGAGAAGGAGCCTAGACAGAACAATGGAATGGCTGATAGAATATTCCATACCATAGACATCATGCTCGGTATACAAATGGGTGTTGGCCAGGGGGCAGATACTCGTGATTGCTGCTCGGGAAGGTACCAATTCACCAAGTGTGAGAGTGACTTATGTCATTAGTATTAGTATTGTTGTTATTTTCCTTTTCTCTTATTGATCTATCAAACTGACTTTATCTCAACCTAAAGCTTTTTTTCTTTTCTCTTTCCCCTACTCTTCTCTCTCTTCTCCCTGCCCTTCTAGGGCAAGGGCGAGTGAGAAGCAGCTGTGTGGTCCTAGCTGTTGGCTGGGATTAAACCACAACAGCCTCTCAAAGAGCAACGTCCAAATGTCAAACATAAGTTTCTTCCACTTCCAAGCAAAAGCCAAGATACTGTGTGAAACAATATGTCATTACTAACAGTATTTGCTGTGATGGTACAAAACATCCAACCAACTTATGCTGTTTAAATCAGTCATAGACCACTCTTCAGATGTGCTTCCCAGGCATACTAGGAAATGCAAACACAAAATACTTTGTCTCTTTTCTTCTGAGGTGCTGTAAAGTTCATACACTGCAGTCATCTTTCCAGACTCTCCCATGTCCCTTGTTCTCCTCTTGAAGAGAAGCAAGAGGGAAGAGTAGCCTGATTTCCTAAACTTAGATAATCATGTTGTATCATTCCTAACTCTCTCTTCCCCATAAATTTCAATCCAGAGGCCAATTTCATTTAAAATTTGCAGAAGTAGGGATCTCAGATATTAAACCTCTGTGAATTTCATGAAAATGGGATAACTAGAAAAGACAGACACATATATTGCCATCATCAAGGGAAAGAACACAGCATGTTTTTTAACCTTTTTCAACATCAAATAAATCTACCCAGGAGACATCACAATCAGTAGTACCTGGGTCTCTGATGTGTTTGTATCTCATGGAGAACTGACACTCTGGTCAA
Organism: Numenius arquata; assembly: GCF_964106895.1. NCBI lineage: Eukaryota > Metazoa > Chordata > Aves > Charadriiformes > Scolopacidae > Numenius > Numenius arquata. Next base: position 32,031,925 of record NC_133616.1, on the reverse strand, counting down.
TGTTACTGAGGGTTATGACAGGAGCTCAGCTCTTATTAGCCACAGGAGAATCCACAGTGGAGAGCACCACTGAGTATTCTTTGACTGTGGCAAAACCTTCAGTGAGTTTACGCCATTTATCATACACCAGAGAATATGTGTTCAAGATGTGCTCATGCTGGCAGCACTCACTGTTGTGGAGTCTCTAGCATTTAATAAAGTGGCAATGCAGACTGAAGCTTGTTTTCCACAGAGTATTCATAACCTCTCTCTCTCATTCTGACACTCTTTCCCTCCTTTCTTCCTGGTGGAGTATCAGATGTTTAATAAAGCATGAGCTCATCTTGCAATCATACTATACTTGAGGTAAATTTGTCCTTCATCTAGGAGAGAAATCTACAAGAAACTTTATCAATTATGGTTGGTTTTTTAGGGAAGTAGATGTTTTCAGGAGCTGAGCATCAAAAGTACTCAAATTACTATGTATTAAATAATTTATAACATCGTAATGTTTATAAGGGTTGGAATGCTACACTCAGAAATCAGAAAGACCTGTGTACAAAAATCCAGTGATTTCTTCTTTAAAAAAAAAATGTAATTCCTATGTTAAATGAAGACCCAAAAAATTTCGGAGGAACTACACTTTCACCCTAAAAATACAGCCTGCAAAAAAATTCATCCAGTTTATTAAGTCTATTAATATCTTTGTAATTTGAAATACATAGGCGATATATGGCCTGAATTTCTTCTCACCTCTGCACTGTGTTTTTTATCAGCATAAAACCACACACTACAATGAAATCATCCAATTAGAATTAGGGGAGAATAAGGTACATGTGTTCCTATATTGATTTGATAGAACACATTATTCATCCACTAATAATCTGATTAAGAGTTTGAGAATCCTAGTGTTTTACTATGAATTCAGCTATGTTGACTATAGTCATTCTGCTTAAGACATGTATCTTCATTTTTTTCAGTTGCATGTTATGAAATTAATACATTTTCTATTTAGGTATGATGAACACATTCTCTTGCCAAGCTAACTCTAACTTCTGATAGATGTGACAGTTCAAGCAAAACATTCTGAAACTCTGCCAAAACCCTGAATTGCAAAGAATGCAACTTTATGCTTAGAAGAATTCCATTAACTTTTGTCTGGCTTGCTTTTTCCCCATTTGTTTTCAACAGTCGCTAATAGCAAAAATTACAAAACAGAACAGGAAAGACTATTTCTAAATATGTTTGAATTGATTTAGAGCTGGAAAGCACTAAAAACCTTCCAAAAACCCTGAAATTTCCCTAGAAGACTATGTTTTTATATAGATAAGCAACTTACAGAAAATTCTGTATCAGATTTCTGCCTAATTTCAACTGCCATTGGAAAAACACATAAACTTGCAAAACAATTAAGAGCAAAAGAGATATTTCAACAATTTGGTGAACCACTTTACACATCCTGAGGCAATTTACAAACTTACTTATCTAGTACAAGTCACATCTGTCCATCATAAGAGGAAAATACTTGCCAATTACTTCTATTGCACTTTTACAACACACAGAGATAAATTGACAGAGTACTGATGTATAGTTAGCTTCATTTTTTAATTTCTTTCTGGAAGACTGAAATCAAGAGGATAGTTAAGATCCCCTCTGCAAAGTTAGTGGCTGTTGGACAAGTAGTTTGGAATTAGGATTTAAAAAATAAAATAATAAAATAAAATGGAAGGTAAATAGACTAACTGAAATTGCAAATTGTTTTCTTATGTAATGTGTTTCCCAACACATTGTTGTGACATTCTATCACAATACTATGTAGTAAGTTGTAGAGTTTCTGCTGCCTCTAAGCCAAAGGACTCAATACTTTAGCACAAGCCACAGGATTTCACAACTTAAGTCAAGATATTCACAGGATCAGTTCCTAAGGGAAAATTTTGCGCTTCTTCCACTTTTGTGTCAGTAGAAGACATTGATTACTAAATCCCTGTACAAATCCTAGCTAGGCAGTAATGCAGGGGTAGGTCTCACAGTGCATATCTCCTACATTATTGTAAAATTAAAACAGATTTTAAGTCAAAAAGGTTTGTCTTCAATCTTGGTAATCCACTACAGAAAGTAAATCCTAGCACTCTATGTCTTTGCTGTGAAAATGCTTGGGATAAACACATTTTTGAGTGAGAAGTGTTTCTCTTGTGGAATAAATTTAATGGATATATCCTCCACCAAAGTACATTGGTTTAAGCTACAGCACTGGACAGTCAACTTCTGTACTGGATGTAAGAGCACCAAAGGCAGGGGGAAAAGCAATAAATTCCTACAGTGTGTGTATAGTCACATGGTATCATATAAGTCCGCCTTTCCTACCAGCTAATAGCAGTCATCTCACATAAGCAAGGGCCCAAGGAGATCTTTTAAGTCTTCTGGGTCTGAGGAGGTTGCAGCTATGATTTATAAACAGCCCAGGACTGAGAAAATTTTCAGAGAAACTCAGGACACTTTTATGTAGCATAGTGAATCAAGGTGAGCTCTTTGTCTTACCCATACCTGGACCCACTTAAGTAATAGGACTTCAGTGACATCAGGTATAAGTGGCTTAGACTGCTCTGGACGGCAACAATACCCTTCTGTATGGTGATTCCTGTTATATACTCACTCATGAGAGCAGTGGGGCTGTATCAGGGAAAGAAACTGTAAGGATTCCAACACAAACGTGGCCATCTTTTTGGACAGGGCAAGGGGCAGCCTGATCATCTGGCACCCACACTGCCAAATCATGGCGAGGAGCCATCTGTGTCAAACAGCTGACTGTATGGTAATAACAATTCCAAATCTAAGATGTACATTCTCCAGTTTTAAACTAGAATTTTCAGGACCCTATCTCCTTCCATGCACAAAACCACAGGAAACCAGCCTTCAGAGTTTGCTGCCTTACATTACAGAAAAATCAACACACCTCTCATTTAGCCAGCCAACATTTGTACATGACATCAACTTCCTTTGCCCTGGTTAAAAGAGACCTCCTACCATGATACTCACAATTCATACCCAGCAGTATATAAGCACTCCAATTTCTGGATACCTTCACTATTTTTTTTTCCTCTGTTTCCTGCTGTTTTCAGTTGGTATTTTGTGCTGACACAGCTATATCTATACAACAAATTGTATACATCTATATACATGTAAACATGTATACATGTTTATATCTAGAATAGTATTTTGTGTACATATAAACACATATACAAAAGCCCAAGATTAGAAAGGACAGATTTAGCAGTGTTTGCACGCAAACCATCCAAAACTCTCTCTCTACAAAATGAGAATATATACATTCTGATTGACATAAGTTTGATGGATTTCCACCATTACATCTTATGTACTGAAAATGCCCAGGCTTTCAGCTATTGGTAATCAAACTAAATCAGATTGAATGAATCTAATCAAATTGAAACATGCTAAGATCTCCTGATCCATTGATAACAGGATGCATCTGTCTGATAATATGACTGTACAGATGCCACTCAGTAAAAGTTTTTGTTTCTATTGATGCAAGAAAGACAAAGGATCCCCACAGGCATCCTGGATGGTGCAGGACTTTCTTGGAAGAATGTGGCTGAATTATCATATGCTATGATTTTGAAATCAATAAGTAAATAAAGAATGATTAATCGTGCTGGCAAATCACTAGTCTACACTTAATTACAGGCAAGGTTGCAATGTCAGATAAAACTAAGGACATATGAAACCCATGTACCGGAACTGCTGGCATGGCTTTATGAAACCCATATACACTTACACTAGAAAGTTTCTTTCTATATCATTTGACTGTGGATTATAAATAACACAGAAGAAAGAGAAAAGCCATGAATAAATCTCTTAATGTGTTTCCACAGGGTTGATGACTCTTTCCGGTATCAAGAACAGCTGTGAGGCTATCCTGCAAAAATTACGTGCAAAATAAATTTTAATCATTCAAACTCAACATTTTTTTTACAATATAAAAAAAGGAGCTTAACATACCACATATGGGCTTTTCCCACTCTTGTTTAACATACAATTCAAATAGGCAGATTGTCTAGTGGAATAACAACAGAAGATTTTTGTCTAGTCTACTCTGCTTGACACTATAGTCAAATCTTAACTGGAAAAAAGTAGTAATTTCCATATTTTACTAAGCTGATATTTACTGTATTCATTTTTGCTGAAAACATTTGATATGGTTAAAACTTATTTCATCTTGCAGCGTACTCTCTGATGGAAACCTTCAAGTTTTGGTTTCTGCTAATAACAAATCTCAGTGCGTTTTCTTTTGCTGTCCTAGCCTTTCTTTCTTCCCAAGTACTCTGATCCTTGGAATGCATTTTCCAGCAAAGAGTTTATATGAACAGAAACTAAATCAAGCTTTCAAATCCTGTGTGGCTTCAGAAATCTCTATGGATTTTTGTGGTTCCAATATGATAAAAAGGAATTCATTCTATTCTGAAATAAAAAGGTTTTGAGGAGACTTTGAAAGGAACAGCTACAATAACTGATGTAAAAGTTTTACTCAGTCTCAAAGAATAGAATATCAGCTTTGGCTCTTGCATTTTATAGTCTCCAGATAGCTTTTATGTGTTATTATGTTACCTTGTACCCATATTGTAGTAATTGTAGCAGTGCTGTAATTTACTGTCTTACCATGCTTAACATTTTAACAAATTGCAAGTGGTCATTAAAACTCAGTGGTTTTAGAATAGTCTAGGTTTTAGAAGGTGCCCTGTATTAGCCTGAGCAGCAAAAAGTCCCTGACCAAGACCAGGAATGAATTTAATGTCTACTTTTATCCATCTTTATTCCCCATATGTGCTCTGGGTTTGAAGGTGGAGGCATACTGCACTGGAAAATGCACTTCTGCAGGACTGTAAGTAATACCACTCTAAGTAACTGCCCACGCAAAGATGGACAGAAGCACATTTTACAGTGACTGGTAAAGACAAGGCTGGTGTATTTTGCAAAAGCTTTTCATTTTTAATGAGCTATTCACTTTCTGTACTCATTTTATTTAATAGCTTAGCCTCCTAACTCTCTCTTCTCTCTGGTAGTGAATTACTTTACAGAAATAATAGGAAATTTTAAGCATCATCATGTTGCTGGTATTGTCACTTGAAAATGTGGGTCGCCATCACCTCATCACCCCATCCTGGTTTGCTCATTAGTGGCACTCTGTATGGAAAACCTCTGAAGATCATTACCACTGTAGTCTAAAGCCAATGTGCCAGCATAATGAAAAACAATTCAGCAGTTCCCTATGCTCTGTTAGTTGTGTTTGTCATAAATGAGTTGTGGAGATTTGGAGTGAATGATCCATATCATATTGAACTGTCCTTTTTATCGCTGACAATTGAAGGTGACTGAAAAGCTGGGTCAGTGTCAGACTGTATCTAATTGGAAACCTTTCCTCATTAACGTTCAATGTTGACTTGTATTAGTTGATGAAATTAGGACCACAGTGGAATGGATTTTATTACACAGAATGAGCTGGTTGAGCTCTCTTCCATTTCAATGTTTTTTTAACCCCACCCCTGGCTGCTGAGAAAGGAATCCAGAAGCAAGGGAATTGTGAGTGACACAGGATTAAGAGGAAATTGAGTAAAAATGCCAGTGCTGCTCAGGAAATTGAAACCATGTGTATATTTATGCCACATTTACTTCAGCAAATCTTTTGTGAAAATACTTCCTTATAGATCATCTGGGTTTGTTTTGTGGATTTGAATCAGGAGAGAAATATTTCCCAGGTAAAAGGGAAATGGCAAATGGGCGGGGGGGGGCGGGGCACGGGGAGGGAAGAAGCGGGGAAAGGAAGGGGGAAGGGGGAGCAGCAGGAGAGAAGGAAACATTTTTTTTTCTGAAAAGCAGAAATAAGGATTTTTTTTTTCATAGTTCAGATAGTCAGTTTTGCAATAAGAGAAATGTAGCATTCTTCAAAAGTATCTGCAACCCTGAATAACCCATTTTCTTGTTTATTAGTTCCTGCAAAAAGCTATTAATTTAATGAAACCAAGACAAATCTGTAACAAGAAAAATGTTAAATATAACTGCATAAAGAAAATACTCAGTGGGCATGCTATAAAGATAGACAACACACAACCTACTAAATTTTTCACAGATATTTGATGATTTTAAAAAAGCAGTAATATCTACAAATTCATTTTAGGAGCAAATTATTACAGCTAAATTGATCGTGGGACAGTCTGATACAGGATCATGACGCCTATAGACTGTCAGATTGAGGTAAATTCTGTTATTACAGAAGAATAGGGTGGCAAGGGATAATTACCACACAGTGCCTAGCTATCACAAAAACTCTGTTAAACAATCTTGTCCTCAAACTCACAACTCCTCTTAAATATAGGGTTTTTTTTCTTTTTAATTTCAGCAGAAATTCATTAAATTTGAATACATAAGCGATATCCTGCTCTCAGCTCCTTATAGCATATCCTTAAAGCCCATAAGTCACTGCTAATTATGGACAGAACCTCAGAATATACTGGAACTGAGAATTTCAGATCTAAAAAGAGCAAGGGCTTTCTTTCCAAGCCACTTGTATGAATCTCTTAGAGGTTTTTCACTTCCATTAAATTCATGACTCATGACATTTTGCCTCAGAAATCTTTCCAAAAGTCAAAAATGTGTAAGTGGACCCAAAATTTCACATACTTCTGTAGCTCAAAAGCATGCCAAAACCACTATGCAAATAGCTTCAAGTCTGTGATCTCAGAAATTCTGCTTCCAAACAGTACCACAAACAAACCACAAAAACAAAGTTTTCAACTCTCAAAAATTGCTCAGTCAGATTCAGACAGGAGTCTGAGTTGTTTTGTCAATGTCTCCTCTTTTTGCATTTAGTCAGAGATTGATCCATCCTCACTAGATTTTATAGCTATGCTAATTAGTAACCATAAACACCATATTGTAATCATAAATGCCATATTATAAGAAGATACAGAAAACTGACAGTGTAAATTGAGAAAGAGAGAAATAAGTCAATAATAGAGCAATATCAAATGTTCTTTTAATAATATCTCAGTAACAGATTATCTTGGTATGCTGTTGAAATGTTTATCCTGGTCACATTTTCCTTGTGCTTATTTAAAATATAAAAAATAAAAAATGAAGTTAATAAGTTTTGGTACATCTTTTAGCACAGTTATGTGTTTATATTCTATAAATGTATGGTTTGGGATTTTAGACAAAACTTTTATTGGTGTTACTGGAGAAAAAATAATAGGCATTTTTCATCTGTCTCAGCTAAGAAGAAAACCCAGAAACTTGCCCAGTGTTATGAGAAACCCACATAATAAATCAAAAAAATTATCTCACATATTGAAATGACAGTCTCATAGGTTATACCTAGCTACCAGTAGACAGAATCATTTCCACTTCTTTTGAATCAAATACATTTTGATTTACATAATACAATCACTTTGAACTCTCTTTTCCTACTCACACACCATGAGAGTAGACTTAGTTGCTAGTTTGCTTCTAATTCTGGTGCTACTGGGCTTAAATGGCTTGTTAGATTCACATTTTAATGTCACAAATTTTCCTCTGATGTTATAAGAAAGCTTTGTCCGAGCTTATAGAAGACTTCTTTGGCTCAACATAAAAAGACAGAATAAGCAATCACACAACTTTAATCTATCCCCCCACAGCCAACATCTGAAGTGTGATGAATATCTTGAAATACCAAGACAGTGTTTGGAATTAACCTTTTTACAAAAAAATTTTTTTAAATCTCTCAACTTCCACAAGGTATTTAAAACAACTGTGGTGACAGAAACAGGGGGAAAAGGAAGCAAGAGAAAATAAAATCTTAAAAATAAAAACTAATGTAACATGATTGTGTGATAGAAAGATCTGAAATTTCCACAAGTAGGTGAAAATAAACAACTGGCACAAAAGTAGGAAAGAGAATTCTATGCTTACAAAATGGAGTGATGTCCAAAGCTGAAACACTGGCTTTACTAAGAACACCAATGTTTAATTAAATTATTTAAAAACATTGCTTTGGAAATCACAGGTACAGACACATCTGTGTTGATTCTTTCTGCCTTTCAAATTATTCCAGCCTTCATTTGCATATGACTGTATCTGATGTTTACACACACAGGGTCAACATGCTTGGCTTGCTCAAATCCATTAATAATCTCTCCCTGTTTTACCTCTACTGTATTTACAAACTCTAATTACTAAGAAGTCAGAAACCCAGTGAAATCCAGACACGAGCAGTTACTGGTTAAACTCACATGTCTTTCTTTCCAAGCTGTCTGTCAATGACCTTTCTTTTGAGTTTTCAAACACTGTTTAAGAAGAGCTGTATACATTTTGTTGGCATCTGTTGTTTCACCAGATTTGAAATTCATAATGGGCACATTATTTGGCCACATTATAAAACAGCATCATCCATCTAACAAATGAAAGATTTTTAATGGGTGCACTCTTCATTATAATAATTTGGAAAAGAAAGACACCAGCTGAAACCGGATTGAGAAGGTCATTCAATGAGATTTGTTACTTTGGAGTCCCTTTTCAAGTTGTATAGCAAATTGGACTTGATGATCTTAACCGTCCTTTCCAACCTAAATGATTCTAGAACTCTAGTTCCTGTCTACAGTTCCTGTTTTACTGGGAGTTTATGGCAGATTTTCATAGATTCATAGATTCATAGATTGGTCCAGGCCGGAAGGGACCTCCAAATGTCATCTAGTCCAACCTCCCTGCAGTCAGCAGGGACACCCCCAACTAGACGAGGTTGCCCAGGGCCTCATCGAGCTTCTCCTTGAATATCTCAAGGGAAGGGACCTCAACCACCTCCCTGAGCAACCTGTTCCAGTGTTCCACCACCCTCATGGTAAAGAACTTTTTCCTAATATCCAATCTAAATCTCCCCTTCTCCAACTTAAAACCATTGCCCCTCGTCCTGTCACTGCAGGCCTTTGTAAACAAATCCTCCCCAGCCTTCCTGTAGGCCCCCCTCAGGTACTGGAAGGCCGCTATGAGGTCTCCCCGGAGCCTCCTTTTCTCCAAGCTAAACAACCCCAGCTCCCTCAGTTTGTCCTCATAGGAGAGGTGCTCCAGCCCCCTGATCATTTTGGTGGCCCTCCTCTGGACCCGCTCCATCAGGTCCATGTTCTTTCTATATTGAGGGCTCCAGACCTGCACACAGTACTCCAGGTGAGGTCTCACCAGAGCAGAGTAAAGTGGCAGAATCACCTCTCTGGATCTGCTGGCAACACTTCTTTTGATGCAGCCCAGGATGTGATTGACCTTCTGGGCTGCGAGAGAACATTGCCTGCTCATGTCCAGCTTCTCGTCCATCAGCACCCCCAAGTCCCTTTCCTCAGGGCTGCTTTCTAATACCTCATCCCCCAGTCTGTATTTATACTGAGGATTGTTTCTTCCCAGGTGCAGAATCCTGCACTTGCTTTTGTTGAACCTCATGAGGTTCAACTGGGCCCACCTCTCCAGCCTGTCCAGGTCCCTCTGAATGACATCCCGTCCCTCTGGTGTATCGACAACACCACACAGCTTGGTGTCATCTGCAAACTTGCTGATGATGCTCTCAATCCCTCTGTCTATGTCTTTGATAAAAATGTTAAACAGTACTGGTCCCAGCAAGGACCCTTGAGGGACACCACTTGTCACTGCTCTCCATCTGGACTTCAAGCCATTGAGTACCACCCTCTGGGTGCAACCATTCAGCCAATTCCTTATCCACCGAACCGTCCACCCATCAAATCCGTATCCCTCCAATTTGGCAAGCAGGATGTTGTGAGGAACTGTGTCAAAGGCCTTACAGAAGTCCAGATAGATCACATCCATAGGTCGCCCCTTGTCTACTGACCTAGTCACTTCATCATAGAAGGCCACTAGGTTAGTCAGGCAGGACTTGCCCCTAGTAAAGCCATGTTGGCTGTCCTGAATCATCCCCCTATCCTCCATGTGCCCAAGCATGGCATTCAGAAGGATCTGCTCCATGATCTTCCCAGGCACAGAGGTGAGGCTGACAGGTCGGTAGTTCCCAGGGTCCTCCTTTCTACCCTTTTTAAAAATGGGTGTGATGTTTCCTTTCTTCCAGTCTGCAGGGACTTCACCTGACCGCCATGACTTTTCAAATATCATGGAAAGTGGCTTTGCAACTTCATCAGCCAGTTCCTTCAGGACTCTGGGGTGTATTTCATCAGGTCCCATGGACTTGTATATCTTTAGATTCCTTAGGTGATCACGTACCATGCCTTCAGTTATAGTGGGATGGACTTTGTCACCTGGATCCTCAACTTGTGGGCCATCAACACAAGAGCTAGCAGGAGAGGGGTTGCCAGTGAAGACTGAGGCAAAAAAATTATTGAGAACTTCTGCCTTCTCTTCCTCCATTGATACAAGTTCCCCACTGCTGCTCATTAGGGGGGGTACATTTTCTTTAACCTTCCTTTTCTGATTAATGTACCTGTAGAAGCCTTTCTTGTTTTTCTTTATGTCCCTTGCCAAGTCCAATTCTAGCTGTGCCTTGGCCTCCCTGACCTCATCCCTACACAGCCGGGCAACATCCCTATACTCTTCCCAGGTTGCCTGTCCCTTCTTCCATTTCCTGTGTAGCCCCATCTTGCCCCTTAGTTTGACCAGCAGGTCCTGGCTCAACCATGGTGGTTTCTTGCCTTCCTTACCCAATTTCCTACATGTTGGGATTGAGATCTTTTGTGCTCTATGGAGAGCATCCTTAAAGATCTGCCAGCTTTGTTCTGCTCCCTTGTCCCTAAGGGCAGTTTCCCATGGGGTCCTATTTACTAACTCCTTGAAGAGTTGGAAGTTCGCCTTCTTAAAATTTAGCGTCCTATATTTTCTTTTTTTCTGGTATGTAGGCAAAAGCAAGAACATGAGTACTTGATGCTTTAGTTGTGATTAGATTTTTTTAGTGGCACAACAGTTTCTAATATTTTACACTTAGAAGTAAAGCATTTCTGAGTCACTAAAGGTCAGGGGAAAGGAGACACACACATCAAAGCCCTACCAATGGATGTTTGCACCTAATCAAAGTGGAAGGCAGAAAGGACACGGAGAAAGAACAGAAATTGAAATAACTCTTTCCAATCTCAAAATACCTGTGTGTCAGAAAAACACTTCACGTGCATCTCTACCAAGCTGTTACATTCATAACTCTCTCTATTGCACAGATTCCAGTAAAGTTCAGAATAAAATGTGTATTGAACTGACATATTGTTGTTTTCAACACAGGATGCACCATGGATGGTCTTTTATTACTTTCTCCCTGTAGGTACTTTTTTCTCCTTTTCTCATAAGAAAGTTTTGTGCCTTCTTTCCAAAAACCAGTTCTTAAACCAGTTCTTGCCCAGGAACCACTAGCGCCCCAGCTGCTGTGCTTTCCCTCCCCTCTGCAAAACCACGTAAGCGGCAATGCAAGAGACAGAAAAAGTACATATAATAGATATAACACCTGTGTGCCACACATTTGGATGTCATAGATAGAAGACACAACAGCCAGGGTGGTGGAACACTAACCACCTTCTTCACTCATTAAGTTACTTGCACCTCAGGCATGTTTGATAGGTCAGACTTTAGGAAAATGGAAGTAAATGCATCTATTGCCAGAATCTTCTTTATATCAAAGTTATTGCCACTCCCTTTTAATACATATATTTGATTAAGTCTAAACATAAGTCCCATTTTAGGCAGGGAGTCTGACCAGCTCTTTGCTGTATGAGAAACAGGATAAACAAATATTTTGTCTCAGCAAAGACAACCTTGTAAGAAAATAGTCCTTTATTACGAATACATATGTGTGACCCTAAAACAAAACTGTCTGTAGGAAAAAGCAACCCTTTGACACCCAGGAACACCAAAGAACAGGCTGCCCAAAGGTGAATGGTGGACAAAGGATGTGAGATCAAAATGTAAAGGTACCATGATGGTGACTGGGAAACTATTTGCTCAACACAATTAAGTCACTATTTAAGCAGTAGAGAAAGCACTCTGAGTTTCGACTTCAAGGGTAACATTGTTAACAATATTGGTAACACGCTAACAATAACTTAAAATTTTACGAAGTTCTTTATGTAACCTGGTTTTCTGGAGCAACGTACTGACAAGTCTGACCTGGTCGGATGTGGTTACACAGTGTCTGATGGGTAACTTCAGAAAAATGTTATAACAGTAATGTTCCTGTGTTGGAAATTAATTTTTAAAATGTTGCTTTTTTTTTTTTTTTTCCCAACTGAAATCTTTATTGGACAAAGATAAGCTGTTGCAATGTTATTGAAATGGAATGTGGCTTTCTGATATTTCACTCAGAAATACATATTATGCCCTCACCTGATTGTCTTAATTTTGCAGGAAACAGGACTCTCTCTGTACGGCCCTTCTATGGCACACAAGGGTGCAGCTGCTATAAATCAAAGAAATGGTAACATTACTGAAGGGAGAGAGATCCATATGTAGCATTTTCCCTGACCTCTTTGCAAGAGAGTCAAGTCTAGAGTTTAATGAAATGAAATCTCTTTCAAGGGAATCTGAATGAGGCAGCCTCTGGAGCACTGTTCTGGGGAAATTATTTCAGCTGGCCTCTGAGAAGATTTACACCTAGGTCTCCAGTGTCAGAAGCTAAGGCACACTGCATTCACTACCTGGAGACCTTCTTATCACTTCTTATCCTAAAGCCAGGAGCTGCCTCTGAAATTGCTTGAAGTAAAAATGTTTTAAAGACAGAAAAATATATAAACAAATTAGAATCCAAGATCACTATGACTTTCCTATCAATAAAAATGTTAGCCTACCTAGGAATTTCCTGACCATAACAGGGAAAGAGATTAAAGTTGTTACTCACTCAAAAAAGATCAAAGGATGCAGTAAGTTATTTTCTTCTTATTAATACTAATGATTACTGTTTGTATTGTAACATTTCTTATACTAGACATAACCTTTTGTCAGAAAACTGTAGTAAACTTAGATAGCAATTGAAATTTATTTTTCTGATAGTTTTCCTTATGAATTTTGAATTTTTCTTTAAACTACTAACTCCATTGATAAGAGAACAGAATTCAGTAAATAATTTGGTTATTGCTTAACATCATTCAGTACAGAAATTATACTCAAGTGATTTAATTATTCAACCACTAAGCTGTTAAAAATGGGGTTAACAGGAGTTTTATATAAATAAACCACTACCCTTTCAGCAAGATAAAGGCACAGGTTCTTTTGTCAGATCTTAGCAAATGGTAATATTATGCCTAAATTGAATGTTTTGATGTATGTCCCACTCTGCTTAATATTAAAGAATTGCAACATCACACAGCTGTGTAAACATTTATTTCGTTAGTCAATCTTTAAAATCATACATTTTCACAGTTTAATTGGAGCTAAAACAAAAACAAAAACAAAAAAAAAAAAAAAAAAAAAAGGTATATATATATATAGGCTATTCAGACTTCTGAATACAGTGATTTAAAAGGAAACTACCAAAACCTCCTGATCTCTGTTAGACAGAATCACCTATTCTTCTGCAGTGCTGTAAATGGTCTGAATTCCTCACCAGAGAATATAGGCAGAAAGGTCAACAATTATGCAAAATAAATAATGGGTTTAGAATAATCACCATATCCAGCTGCTGCAAAGTAAGCAGACTCTCTAAGTCTGCCTGCCAGGTGCAGGCCTCTTTTCCCTGTGGGGATGACCAGGACCTTTCAGAAAATGATGCAGTAAACAACACTGCTAGAAACCCAAGGAAAATATCTACAAATATGTTTAAAACCTAGGGGCCATAGATTCAAATAACGGAAAAGACAGTTATTTATTTTGGCAGATAAATTTTATTAACAAATAACTTATTTTTATAAAATACAACAAAAACTGTGATCTAAAAATAATTGTCTGAAAAAATTTAAGATTTCTTTTTGTTGGATGAATTACGTTCTGCCCTGATTTACCTCCACTATTCAAATGCTCCAGTTTCTGGTCACTGTTTGAAAGAATTTAGTTGTATAATTAGAAGTACACATATTGAGAGAATTAAACTCAAACTACCACCACAGTAGAAATAGTATTCTCCTCTTTGAAGTGACAAAACCAGCATTTTGTGACTTATGTGTTCAATTTCTTTGTATTTGGAATGATCATTTTCACAGAGAGCTCTTCATACTGCATCTGCTGCTTTTAAAAATTGACAGAAAACTTTATCAAATACTTTTGAAGAGTGGTTCAATTAGGAATTCATATAAACAGAAGATTTTACTGAGGTTATTGGTTAAATCCTATCTCCTATAATCTCTGTATAGCAACAGAGTGCACCCTAGAATCTGGACCTAGTCTCCCTCCTAACAAATAACTCCCTAAACAATCCTGCCCTCCTTTACTTGATTTTTTTACCTTTCTGTACTCAGAAAAATGAGGAACCATGGGCAGAGCCTAACATATGGTACATGGAGCTCTGCCAGTGCTTCTCTTTTCTAATTTGAAATATCCTTCCTGCTGTTTAAATCTTCAGTCGACCTTAACAGTCCTCAGCAATCCTTAAGAATCAGCTATAGTGCATTAGGAAATGAGTCCTTAAGTACAGTATAAAGTAGTGTAGAAACTCACCAGATACATTATTATTTCTATTTACTTATTGATATCAAGAACCTAAAGGCAGGAACTACAAAAGAATAAAGCATGCCAAGGCCCTTCTTGAACCAGGAATACAACTTGAACTGTCTATACAGTTCAAGATGCACAGAATTACAACAAAGCAGGTTTGAAAGGGGTGCTTTTCTCTTTTTGCAGATGCCAAGCATTATTGGAAATGGGAGGTGAAGCTAGAGAAGAGGGGAGAATGATTAGAAAATGCTTTCCTGATGTTTCAAGGCCTCTCATGTCAATGGCTGAACAATGAACAGTGAATGAAAAACCTGTAGAAAACCAGAGCTATATATATCTAGTGTGCCTGAAAATTCAACTTTCTCTGGAATTATGAGACTGAGCTCTTATACGGCAAAAGGAGGAAGCCTTGTTAAAGATTAAATACTGGGCAATACAGATACAGAATAACCGTAGAGAATCATCCTATTATCATCTTAAAAAATTAAATTAAAAAAAAAAAAATTAGAAAGGGGAAGCAGCACAGACTTAGGCATAGATCTGAGGTCTGTGTTGGATTACCACCTAGATGCAAACAGATGTAACAAGTTACCCAAAGTAGAAAGTTACCTAAAATGTTAATACAACTTTTTAACTGAGAAGTCAGTGCTTTTACGTGGTTTGGTTGCAAGCAAAAGCAAGTTTCTGGTATTGCCTGAGCCTGCAGTATAAGCACTAGCAACACACCAGCATGATAATATACCATCAGTCAGACTGTCCTGGGATAGCAAGACCCAGTATGGCAAGGAATCACTGTGGTGGATATAGAGGTGCTGAAGGAATGTAACAAGGACCTCACATGGTTTCTTTGGTTCTTAAGTATTTCTGTATTAATCTGTAGCATTTCTTTGTGGACCAAACTTACTGTGACAGTCACTGAAAGTAGTGGCTTGTAGGATTTCCATGAACCAGGAGGAACAGGCATAGCATTTTCCTGAGGTGAAAGACTAATCAAGGGTAACCCTGGCTTGATTTTAGAGTCAAAGAACTATAAAATAAGCCCTAGAAATACAATGGGAGGGGAAAAAAGAAAGAAAAAAAACCCAAACAAACAAACACCAAAAAAACCCCCACAAAACTCTCAGATGATATTTTGGCTGTGTGACTTTCCCCTGGCTTCAGGATGATGAAAACAAGCTTAAATGTAGCCAGGTCTATTTTTCCCCTAGCCAGAAAATAAAGGTCTCAGAGCTAAAATGTCACAATGCTTCTTATTTTCAATTTTCATGTTGTAGTCAAAAGCTGAGGTTGACATTTTATCTTGAACTCTCATAGTTGCAAGAAAACAAAGGAAAAGCACATAGGTGTGAGGAATTAAGGACAAAATGTCCCTCAGACTTACCTCCACAGTTCCTGGATTTTGGTTGCTCATGACTGTTACTGGGCCTTGTGCCACTAGAGCCTTTGGAGTACGCAAGGCCCATGCTGGCTGCAGCTAGCCTCTTTTGCAGTGCTATCCAGGTAAGGAGCACTGTGGGTTCCTGGCCTTTGACCACATGCACAGATGCTTCTAGCTGCTGTGTCAGCTTCTTCTACCATCAAAGTTAAATATTTTCCCAACAGAAAGCACTAACATTCCCCTCTAAGTGTCCCCAGGTTATATACTGGGTGTTTCATTAAATTAAATTAAATGCATCTTAGACACTGTGATTATAATAATTTTCCCCATCAGTTTTAGAATATTGCATACAGTGAAGATCTTGATTAGACACTAGTTTGTATCACTGAAATAAACAAATACATGTTAAGATTTCTTAAAGGTCTGACTTTCTCTCATAGAGAACAATACCGGGGACCATTTTTTCATAAGCAATTACAATTTTCATCAGTATAGGTATTACTTGCCTTTTTCAGCCCAAATACGTTGAATCTCACTCCAGTCTTTCATATTTCTGTCATTTTCTGATAGTGGGAATGAAGGAGAAAGCTAACTCGTGAATTCAAGACGCCGGAGCAAGCACAGTGGTAAGTGCTACACTCATGCTGATAATCCAGGAAGTAAGCACAAGCAATTTAGAAAGGGTCAAAAGCATTATTCTTTAATGTTAACATCCTTCACTCTGAGACTGAGATGAGACGTCATGACAACTATTACTATTGCTGACTTACATATTTCTGGTGTAAGGATTTTAAACAAGCCAAAATATTACAATACTACAGATTTGTTTATTACTTTTGCATTTATGTAGATTATTTGCACTAATATTACATATGTTATTTACACCACTGTAGTAGACACAAAAAAATCTTTGTGTGATTTTAGCTGGTTAGGCTCTTCATGTACCAGCTTTAGCTCTCCGTTCTTTTGTATAAGACATCCTTCTGTCCATTAGACCCTATTTAGACCCAGCTGATGTTACAGGTTGAATAGAAAATCAGGCCCTTATGTTAACAGTAAAAGTTTTCTGTAAAATCATTTCCAATACCAATTTTCATTTTTTGAAAAGTTTCTCACTTAAAATACAAAGATTTTAGAGTAGATAGCATGAGAAAAAGGGAAGAAAAGGAAAAAAGAAGCTGCTAAAGTTCTGATAGATCAAGATACAAGTGGACATATGAGGATAAACAGAAAGATAGAGATATTTGCTCATCACTAAGCATAGGCTTTTCACAAGGATGATTAACTAGCTGTTAGCCATATCGCGTGTTCCCAACCCCTTTTCCCATTTCCTCCCTACCTCAGTGGAACACACCACATGCAATTTTTCCATTACTCTTCCTTTCTTTTCTTTGTTTTTTCATTTCCCCAAGCCAGGTTTTCCAGGATATTATGTAAATCTGAGTACATAACCTTAGAGCAACGCTCAGAACAGAAATGAATGTAGTAAAAGTGATGCATACCACAAAGCAGTCTTCTATTATTTGTTTGCCATTTTGCTTCGTTATGGAAAAAAAGGAGGATAAAAACAAGGAATGGAAACTGTTGTCAAGGTCACTAACATTTCTCTGGTACAGGATTTCCCCAGGTGAAATTATTTTAATTTACAAATTTGCAGAGATAAAAAAGGCCCTGCTGTGAAAACCACAATATTCACTGTAGCGTGTGGTGCTGATGAGCTCCACCAGATGATAAAGCAAATTGAAATCTCACATTTCTAAGACCTTTTGTTAGTGGGGGGACAAAATAATGTGAAGAGTTATAATGTAGAAAATGGTATTGCAGAGCTGATCTCACTAATTTTACAATTCTGTTATGTGCATAGGTTATCATACTAATTAGCTTCATCTGGAATATTAGTCATCTTAATAGAGGGCTTTCATGTTTCCTTTAACTTCAGTTTTAAAGCTTGCAGTTTGATGGTTTCAGACTGCAATAAAACTCAAATCTCACAAAACAGATCAAAAACAGGTAATTGGATTTTTAAACAAACCACTCTGCTGTAGGCATGCCACCAAAGGGAAAATAGCACAAGAGAACTATACAGTAGTTCTCAAATCCAAGTAAATGGGAGGTACATCCCAAGAGTCAGAAGAAAATCTAACATGTGCCAGATACTCTTTTCTATTTGCTTTTTCTCAGATTCATGCTGCAGGGTGCTGTGATAACCTATATCTTTAAACACATAACTAGAGTTAAACAGAGTTGTTTTCCCAAGCCATGCCACCAGCAGTGAGTGGCTCTGACAGCAGAAGTCAATCATGAGATTTATTTCTTAGTATTATGGCATGAATGTAGCAACTACTCAACAATGAAAACATGTAACGCCTCCACATGTGAAAAACAGATTCCTGAGAAAAACCTCACCCTGCCAACTAAAAAAAAGATCCCTTTCATATTTTTAATGACTTTGCTTCTTTTTGGTGTTGTTCCCAAGAATGTTCTAGCAGATATACCTAGCAGCAAGCAAAAATCTCACCACTTTAAAAAAATACTGCAAAGATCATTCTAAAATTCAGAGTGTTTTTATGGTTTAATGTTAAATCAAAAATATGAAACAAAATCTTATGATATGCTTGTGTTCAGTTAGAAGAAAGCTGTCTTGAATACTTACGTTGACCCATTCGTGGATCATCTGGTTCCAAATTATCGGTGTAAGCAACACATGACAGTTCCAGAGAGAAGTTATTCTTAATTTCTAAACACCCCATCACCATTTGGGAACTCCCTCTTTCTCAAACTTTACATTTGGTCTTAGGCCAACACTTAAAAACCAGAAACAGAAAGGTAACATTAAATGGCAAACACTTCATAAGTGATTTTGTTACAATTATGTAGACTTTACTGACAAGAAGAACAATTAAAAAAACAAACAAACTCAAACCTCTACACAGATAGACAAGATAGGAGCTAGTCGTTTTTATGAAGTCTTTCATTTGATAGAGGATTATCTTTTGTTTTGAAAGGCTCACGTTTCACGGACACCAAAGAGTTTAGAAATGCCTCAGCTTCAAGGCAACTTACTTGCTGAGTTAAATTCTTTATTGAATACAAAAATAGAAAGAAGATAGTTTTGATTTATTGGGCAATCAAAAATATGGTAGAAGCACTTGTCAGAGCAAATAATTTCTAGTTCACCAGAAGTTTGGAGGAGATCTGGAAAATCCTTTTCTATTTCTATTACTTTACAAAGGCCATCATGAGATATGTTTGAGGGCAAAGGATCCCCAAGGTGTTGTAACCTGAATTATTTTTGTTAATGCTGATACTTTCTCCTAATTATTTTTCCAGGGCAGGAAATGGTGATTTTTCAAATCTATTTTTTTATATTGTCTTCAGAAAAAGTGATGACTTTAGGATCAATTTGACTCTTCCAAAAGTAGAGTAATTTATGCAGGTAAGAAGGCAATTCTTCTTTTTGAAGGCAATTTCAAACAATGAAAATGTACACTTAATGCTTTAAAACAGTTTAAGAAAACCTCAGCAACTTTCTGCAGGTTTGCAGCTATTTTTGTAGTCAATGTCCACTTATTTTACAGCTATACAAATACAGCTATACTAGAGAAAACACTGAAACAACCAAAACCTCTCTGGTGAATCCCAGTGATCACTCTTTGAGAACTGAAAGGTGCACATGCCAAATAATGTCTTAAAAACCATTTTTAGCTGTATCACTGTAAAATAAAGGATGAGGCAAGGGAAAAATCACAAGCATTTGTTTTGATCTTTGAGAGTATTAAATCTCTGTAAAGGACAGAAAACAGCCAGCCATTTCAAAACAAAATTTTCCAGTTGGACTTATGGTATTCTTAATTTGTATGATTTTATACACAGGGAAAAGAATAAAAAACAGTGTTTAGTTTGATCTGTCAATGGAGGCTCATAACTGAGCATGCTTATACTGCTTTTGGATCTCTGATGCAGTCAGTAAGACACTCACTATTTCATGTCACTCATAGGAATCATGACATTAAAAGAAAGGTCTGCTGTTGTGTTTTGTATTAAATGGATATAGTCGTTCTTTTCATCACTGGAAGGTCTTCATAAAAAATGTGTCTGAAGGACACAAAGATATTTAGCTATGCTACTATAAGATGATTTAAACTTCTTCCAGACTTCGGAGATCACAAACTTTGTATTCTCTTCAGAGTAAGGTATTTGGTCATGTTTAAGCCACAGGATGAAATATTACTCCAAAAAAAAAGAGATCTAAAATGGTGGTTGTCCGAAGTTAATAGTTTTTTTCTGAACATACTGTATGCCATGTAAAGGGCTGGTATTTGTCAGCTGGATTGTGGAAATAAAACTGTGGACTTTATTATCTACACATCATATGGAAGTAAGTCAATGAAAACAGGAACAAAGGAGTTAGAAGTAAGAAC
This sequence comes from Numenius arquata, assembly GCF_964106895.1. NCBI lineage: Eukaryota > Metazoa > Chordata > Aves > Charadriiformes > Scolopacidae > Numenius > Numenius arquata. The sequence continues at coordinate 32,011,525 of NC_133616.1, read as the reverse complement.
AAGTCAGTGGCAGTTGTCTGCTTAAATGACCTCTGAGTTTTCAGCTGTCTATCAATCCCTACTTCAGGAGGTTTTGCACAGTTTCCTGTGAATACAATAGAGTGAAGAAAAATGTATAGCTCTGACTTGTGGAAGTCCTAGGTATTTCTCAGCTGTGTTTAGAACTGAGAATGCAAAGTTCAGACTTAAAAAGGAAAAAAAAGAAAGAAAAAAAAAAGAGCTTCAGTAAGTTAATAAATCTTTCCTTGTTAAGGTTTGTGAAAGTGGGAAGGGAGGCTGAGGATCCAAATATTTTTACAGAGTGGGAAAATGGGAAATATTTATAAAAGCTGGACAGTTAACCTTCTTTCTCAACCCCATGAAAGAAGATTCTGCTTGAATGACGGGTAAGACACGCTTGGTATAGTCACACTAGTTAAATGTGATGAAGCGTAGGAAGATTATCCTTGTAACTGAAGAGAAGGAAACTGAAAAGTTAGTTTGCTTTTAGTTCAAAAGGCCTAACCTAAAAAGGTACTCAGTGTCCTTCACCCTCAAGGGACTGACTTAGCACTCTGCTGAACCAGCTACTAATTGCTTTGTTAGATTATTTAATTAACTCTGAACAAACTCTCTTAGGGGATGCAGCAAGGGACTATTAACCAATCTCTCCACATGAAGACCTTGACTGGTGAAAACTGAGAAGGGAGAAAAAATGGCCCCACATGAAATTACACTGATGACATTTTGCAGAGTGAGACATACTCAACATAGTATTTAATTAGCACAAATGTCATTTCACCCACCTATTTTTAGATGAATTTTAAAAACTTGGGAGTAAAATCTGTTTTCCTTGGGATCCACTTTGGAAAGTGACATTGCTTTCCTGTCTCTTATTAGGCCATCTATTTCTTACATAAGTTGTTGCCAGCAAGAGGGGTAACAGCTGAAGGAGAGAAGATGCTACAAATGTTAGCAGGATACAAGTCTATTCGTTTCAAGTGACTTATCAGGACAGCAATAGCTGGCATTGCAACTGGCAGAAATCCACTCAACAGTCTCTGAAAATGTGATGCAGAATGAGGTGGTATGACAATTAAAGTGATTCCAGTTCTGACACATAGCAAAGGAAAATAAAGCCCAATTGAAGTCTATCATGCATAAGGTATTTTCAGGCTCTGTTAAACAACTGCTTTAACTGCAAACTTCAGCAAACACAGCATATACTTAAGCACACTTCAGTACTGAGTCTTAATAGAAACTACCACCAAAAAGCTTAGATTCAAGACTTGGAGAAAAAGATAAAAAAAAAATCCAGGCTAAGAAATGTGGTGTGTAATTTACGTCATCTGAGCGGCCTCATATTTTTTTGAGGAAAAATGAAGTGTTCTAAGACTTTCAGTCTAACCTTCGGTGTTTTTGGCAAGGACTTTGGAAACCATTTCTTAATTTAAGAATGAATAAAACAAATATGATATCATACTACCCATGAAAGCTACTGTAGGATATTTTATTGGACATGGTTGGTCCAGCTGAGGTGAATGGTTACCAAAAACTGACATCCATGCAGGAATTAAGCCCTGTGTAATCTGAAAGTTTGCACAGCTGCATCTTTTTGGTAGTTCATGACATATCTGGTAAATTGCAACATCCAGAATATGCGTCTTATGTCCCTGCCCATGGCAGGGGGGTTGGAACTCAATGATCTTTAAGGTCCCTTCCAACTGTAACCATTCTATGATTCTGTGATTCTATGATTTTTATTAAGATATTAAGTATACCCACAAATGGCCAAGGAAACCATGTGGTGTGCACTTTGAAATCTGAGGTCAAACACCCTTTTACTGGTTCCTTCTCTGGATTCTCTTTTCCTTCATGTTTCACTGCAGAAGCCAAAAATGACAGTATCCCACAGACAGGGAATGTACTCACTGTCATGTGATTTTGAAAGGGATGTTTTCATAACTGTATTTTTTAAAGATTTTATAGCACTGTGAATAACACCTTCAAAATCTGTTAACCTGAAAACACTAGGAAGTTTAGGGGTAAATCTCACATTATTGAAAAAACCCTTCCTTCAATTGATTGCCAAGGTATGAAAAAACTTGAAAGAAGTATTTCCACAGGAGATTCAACCCAACCAATGACATAGACGGAAATCAAATATTTTGGGCAATACTGAAATATCAGGTCAAGGGCCCTGATCTTAGCATTGTTTTCTGTTTAAGTGGAAAGGACGTCAACAAGAGTACCTCAGTTAACCTCAGTTCTAATGACATCTCTCAGACAAATCTGCTGCTATTAAAATATAACCACTTTAGGGTTTCAGTGGTCAAAATTACTATCTTAATTGTCTTCCAAAAATCTGTTGGAAACCAATTTTGATAACTAGGTGGAATCCAACAGACTGATCATACCATCCATTGCAAAATATGTTTATCCTTGCATGAAAATCCTCTTACTGTTGGACTCAGAAGTTGGTGCTGCCAACAAGAATGGAAGCAGTTGAATTGTACCTGTGCCAATCAGTAGATGACTGGGCATTGTGATGAATGCCATTCCCTTGTGCATGAAAAAAGGAAAGAAAAACAAACATGCTGTTGGAGTTTTTCTGATGTCCAGCCATGGCTACAGGCTCAAATAGGCCACCATGAGAAGTGTTTGTGAGGAAATCAGATATGCCAATTCAGCATCAAACCCTATCTGTATTTTGCCAAGGCACACAAATTAAAGCAGCCTAAAGGTTGCCTTCAATTCTACTGGCAGACAAGCTATAGACACAAAGGCCTTTAAGGACCTTTTTATTCTCCCTTTCCCAGCATACGTTGTGCTTTCCAGCCAAGCCCTGGTATCCAACTTATTAAATGTGGAAATGGTGGTAGGTAATGGAAATATTTTTTTTTGTAGCTTGGAATGAGATTTGACAACCTATTCCCTCATTGGAAGATTTTTGGCACACTGCAGTTTACAAGAAAGTTTGTATTATAAAATAAAATGCTGCTGTGGTATTTGACTGTAGTGTAAATATAATTTCCTAATGTATTCCATGTTTCTGCCAACCTTATTTTTCTGGCTGGTCTTGTACTTTATTGGCCATTAGAACAGAGTATGGAGAGTGTCCTTTATTACTTCAAGCAGAAGGATATTTCAAATTTTGCAGTATAAATCCTGTACTGCTTCTCAGCCGCAGCTCAGTCATCTGAATAAGAAATAAGCTTATGCCAGTGTTAGGGTTCAACTAGCAATGAATTTCACTTTATTGTGATATTTATGAAAGCTTTTAAAAATGTGGTTAAGCAGAAACCTTCCATGTGGCTTCAGTCAATATTTCTTGAGGAGGAGGACTTTAAAAAGCTGTGGATTTTTATGTTCTTTCCTGATACCTCACCTTCCTCTGTCTTTCTTCTCTTCAGCTATTTCACTGGGTCCTATCTTAGCATCACAATTGCTATGGAAAGTTGTTTCTGTTCATTCAGTTGCTTTTCAGCAAAGATGTCTCCATGTTGCCTATAAGATAAGCAAGAAGCTTGGAAACCAGGAGCAAGAACCCTCAGGCACAACTTCCAGACTGTTGCAAGTATAACAATTATTAGCAGTGGTATAATAGCTGAGAAAGTTGTTATTTGACTTTATCTAGTTGCAGCTAGAGCTCTTAAGAACCAGTTTGTAAACACTTCCTTTGCTGAGGAAAGTTTCTTGTGATTGACATGAAACTGTGGATCTTCAGCAGAGTTTTCCAAGCCACATCCCCCCCTTTTCACAGGGGAAACTGAGCATAAGAAGAAGACAAAAAACATTAGCATGGAAGGTAAATAAGCTGTGGTTGATTCATGACCTATAAAGGCAGTAGAGGCTGCTGGTCTGGGGCATCTTCTGAACTGTCTTGCACAGGCTAAGAACTCCTAAGTAGACAGTACGACTAAAAGATGTCTTCCAGTGCAAGATCATCCAAAGTTCAAATTATTTTTGGAGAGGAAAAGTTCTGATAATCTAATATCTGAGGAAAAAATGAAATTTTAGGCACAGTCTGGATTAAGTAAAGGTTTTCTTCTCTCCCAGTAGCTCTCTTCATTCTAACCCGCCTAGACAGCTCTGAAAAACAAGAACTGTTTTCCTGATCTCTGTCTTCCAAGGGACTTATCCTCATCTCTGAATTTTCCATCCTGCTCACTTTTATCTGTTCTCTCTGTGCCCCACACATATTGTACTTCTGCCTGCAGCTGAAGAGGGCTAGAAAGCACCATCCTTGTCTTCTCAGGACCTGCATGATTAGGAAGCTGTCCTGTGAACTGTGAGCTGTGAATGAGAACCCCTTTGTTCTGACGTGTCTATACAGGATCTCAGTATTTAGCCTGTGGAGGGAATAGCTTAGCCATCTGATTTATATGCAGGTATGAAATCCTTTCCTAGTTTTGTATGAAAACTCAGTGGCTGTTTTGTTTTGTACCTAACTTGGCAGAATCCACTTTATGAAATGTGCAGCCTGTAGATGTCTATCACAGCAGGACTCTCAGAGGAGTTCAATTTAGAGACTCCTAACACACCAAATTCCAAGCAGACTTTGTTGTGACATGTTAATCTAACCTGTGAGCTTGTGCTGTAAGAAAACTTCAGGTGCTACATAGCTTCTAAGAGCTACGCAGACTGCAAGACAGATCACAGGGCAAAGCAGTCACATCAGCAGGTTGGTGTGCGCCACTAAATGCACTGATGCAGTCCTTCTTTCAAGGAACAATGTAGTTCCTTGAAACCATTTCAAGTACTGAGATCTCTTCATTGCATTGCACTGTAACTTGTAGACTGAACATGACAGATCAGATCAGTTTCAGCTCAGCTGTGTCTGCACCACATGTTCCACAGTCTAAGATATACCACAACTTTATAGATAGAGAGTTGCTATATGTTTTGGTCTAGGCTCTTCTAAATACAAGTTCAAGAAATGAAATTTCACTCTTGCTCCTTTATCACTAGAAGGCAACTAAAAGCCTAGGAAATTGTTTTTTTTTTCAGCTAACACACACTTTCATTGTACCAAGAATAAATCATTTAGATTAGAAGGGACCTCCAGAGGTCCTCTGGACCAACCATCTTCTCCTAATGAGATTAGGTTTCTCAAGGACTTGATCAGCCCAGGACCAGTCTGCTGACCATCTTGTCTTGGTTTGAGATAGAGCAAAACCAATTTTCTTTTCAATAATTTCAATTTTTAGTTAAGTCTCTTCTAACTGACTGCACTCTCTGAAATTAATGGTATGTTTTGCAGACAGTGTCAGCTTTTAGCAGTGATAAGGTCTGATGTTTATAGTTAATACCAAAGAATGGTATGTAGAGAGGGTCTTGCTTATACTTACTGCTGTAACAACCAAGGTCAGCTAACTTCAATATGTCCTACATTGGAGAGTCAGAAGGGATCGCACCAGAGGGCAGGAGCATACAGGACAGGTGACCCAAAGCTGACCAACAGCATATTCCATTCCGTCTGCATCATGCTTAGTATGAAAGCTGAGGAATCAAAGGGTCAACCTCTTTCTTCGGTGTCTGGCATCCGAGGAGGACTCTCTCTGTTCATCTGCCTTTGATCCTGATCCATGTGTTCCTGAACCCAGTCCCGAACCCAGTTCCTGTCTGCCGCTGAGTCCAGTCCCAGTGCTTGCCAGGAACGTGATCATCATCTTGAGAGCTCAATATTCGTTTTGTATATATTTGTATATATTTCATTATTTTTTATTAATATTATTATCTTTTCTTTTTATTGTTAATATTTCATTATAGCTGGTTTAGGGTTTTTTTCCAAACCCTAAGTCTCCCTCTCTTCTGGAAAGGGAGAGGGGCTATTAGAGAGCATCTGTCATTCATTTAGTGGCCAGCCCAGCCTAAATCTTGACACATCAATAGAGACAGACTGTGTACCACTACAATATTTAAATGTGGTTGTCTTGATGATGGGGGAAAAAACTAACAGAATTTAGAATTCACTTCAGTTTAGCTTTGTTATATTTGCAATGCTAATAAGGGTTAAAAGCATGTAGCTGAAAGTCATATATAGGTCTAGATGTAACTTTGAACTCATGCTACACACCCAAAATCTTTGGAGTGCTTTAGAAAACCTTATGCATTTCCAAGAGGAAGCATATAAAGTGATATAACCATAAACTGATAACTGCAGAATATGAGACAGGAGACAATAGGTAGAAAGGACCCACAACAACCTGCAACTCTCTTCTTACAGAATGTTCAAAATGACAGTTCAAAATGACAAGTTCAAAATGACAGTGATCAAAACAGCTGTAAAATACGGAAACAACAACTACAATAACTAAAAATTTCAGTCATGTCAGGAAGGTGCAGTGTCAGGGCTAATAATCTTTGAGGAACAACTTGTCTTCTGAGTTGTCTCTTGCAAACTCAGTCTTCTCCATAAGCATAGTATCAAGACCAGTGATAGCTCCACGTCAAAGGATTTCACTGCAGAGAGTTAGTAATGTCAAAGAAATCTTCTGCAATCTTATGTAAAAGGTACCTGAGCATGTGCAGTAAGTAATTTTCTGGACTATAAAACAACACAAAACAAATATCAAGAGAGCAGCTACCACCAGCTGATTATTAGGACAAAGCACTGAAACTGCAATTTTACATACATGCTTTGCTGTCTTCCCCGAATCCTCTGGGATGCATTGCAGCAAGATGGAAAAAATTTGTCTATTACGACAATATGTTCCCCAAAGAGTGATGATCCTATGTATTTTAAAAGCTGTTTTATTCAAAAACACTAAAACACATTCCAGCTTTTCCTGCTTTAAGAACACAGATTAAATACCAGTAACATTTAAAAATAAAAGCATCCAAGGGTTCAGTTTGCTTCCATGGTGTGCATTTGTTTTTCAGTTATTATCAACAGATTTTGGATTGAGCTTTTTCTCATTCTAAATGCTCCTAAATGGGAGAAATACCCTAACTGCAGACGAAGGTGAGGAAACCACCCATAGCTTGTATTTCATTTTGTATGCTTTCTACAATGTTTATAAAACAAACAGAAATAGAAATCTCAACTGGAAGTGCAATTAAATGGAAACGGAACAGATACATGTTAATGAGCATTTAAACTATCCGGAATGCCAGTGATGGTGCAAGTATTACAGATAACAGTAAGGAATGAGATAATTACATAGCTGAGAAGATAGTTGCTATCTCATATAATATTATAAAAGATGCTTCTGTCTCTCTTTCTTTCCCAAAGGAATATGCATAAAAAATGGAACTCATCAGGTTAAGGACCAAATCAAAGGAACTAACTGCTGTTTATAGCATCTCCCCCTTGTGGTAAACATCATGACTTCATTTGCTAATCCAGTGGGCAATTACCATTATACCAGAACAGCACGTACTTTAAAAGAAGTCATTGTTCAAGTGATTTTAGTTTAATGCTACTAACAATTCCTAACCATATCCTTGGATGTAGCCCTTTACTAATGTACTCCTTTCCAAATATGGCTGCAACTTAACTGCAACTGTTATTCTCAAGTTTCCTTGGTGCGTTTTTCTTTTAATGAATTACGCAATTAGTTCATTTTAAAACAGGCAGTAGGTAGGGCAAGGCAGTTAGAGTCAAATAGTTTGTTATTTAAACATTGCTTTCCAAAAATCTGTGCCTGCAGGCACTTGTTGTAACATTACAGTACACTGGAGCCTAATTGAAGAGTACCTGTTGAAGCCACGGGCCTCTTAAAACAATTTATTACTGTATTCCTGACTAAAATACAGTCATAAACACAAGGAGATTCTGCCTCTCATTTAACTAGCCTATAAAGACACATGTAACCTGAAAGACAAAACCACCAATGGATCTCAAGCTGTAACAGCATAAAAACTTCTGAATGGATACACTTCTGTACACAGACCAGAAGTGGTATTACATATGTGTTATGGGTATAGCCAGAAGAAAAAAGACGTTTAAGAAAAAAAATATTGTTGAAATATGATTTTATAAATGGTATTTCAAAAAATACCATTTTTATGATCTAGAATGTTAAGTATTCAACAGATGTGCATTGAACAAATAATAGAGAAGTAGAGCAGTATCTTACAGGAGTAGGTTCTACAATGCAATAGGCTTAAGAAGGTCTGCAAAACATAATTCTGAAGGGTACAGTGTTTCTTTATCTGTTGAAAGTAAGAATATCATATTAAAATGTTAAATAGACAAAGATGACTTCTTAGTGAAAGACTATCATGGTGAGACAGTAAAAACAATATTTTTGTACCTCTTTCTTATACAATGGTGGAGGGAGTCAAGCAATTGTGAAAAATGTAGGAAGCTACATTTAAAACTCATCCTAAAGCTACATCTTGTCCCTAAGTATATATGCTTGCAACAAACACAAAAATAGTAGAGTGAAGATACTGAGAAGAACGTATGATAACACGAATAGAGTGTGAGCAGGGAGCAAAATTCGTGTTTGGTGGGCACAGTTTCCTACGTTTTAAAGTGTGTTGTGTATAAAATCTGTTGCATCTGAGAGGCACTTGTGCACATCCATAAGGTTTTCTTCACAGTATTTTTTGTTTGCAAATTACTTTTATCTAGTAAATTCAATAAAGAAATAAGGGTAAAAATTTCCCCTTGAGAACTAGATTAGCTCTTCCTGCAGCTCAAGGGTTGTCTTTTATATTTTTATTTTCTTTGAGGCCTGGATGAAGAGTGCCAATGGCAAGAACTTTACTGAAAAAATAACTTCTGAAGCAAGAGGTTTCAACAAAACAGAACATTTAATAAATAGTAAGAAATGTGTTCTATGAAAACTCTCCATCTTTTTTTTTTTTCTTTGAGTAAAGGAGAATGAGAATCCTCCTTCCTGTTGGCTAAGGCCCTGATTTTTCACTAAGCACAAGTATGCTTAGGCTCTAACGAAGAAGAGAGACTGCCAGAAAAAGTCTTTGTGGCTTTCCAGATGAGACATACACTGTGAAAGGTAATTTAAGAAGGGACAACTTTACTTTAGAGCTGCAGAGGATAAGGTCTCCAGAGCTTTGTTAAACTTCTCTCTCACTGACTCACTCACGTCCATGCCCCAGACATGTCATTTCTGCTACTGATATTCAGGAATGCTGAAAAGGCAGCGTTACCTTCCTCAGATGTGCATCTTCAGAGCATATCCACAGACAAGGGTACTCTGTTGCCAAATTAAAGAATGAGTTGTACCCTTTAATAGTTTAAAAAAGCAGTCTTAAGCAAAGCAAGGAACTTCTCTGTTATACACTTGTAGTAGAACAGAGCTGTCCATCTTGTGAACGTGGATTAACTACTGGTTTTTATATCTCCCGTTTTATGTTGTGTCCTTCCTTTTTCTTTTTGGATTCAGAAAATTCCTGCGTTCCCCGTAATTTTTCATACTTGAATGAAGTACTTTTGTCATGGATCACAAAATATTTCTAAACAGTAATTTCTAAATAGTACATTCTCAATAGCACATATTTGACTTCTAAATTCTTTTTCAGAGAGAGGAATTGAGGGGATCCTAGTTCTGTCTTTGCTTCCATCTAATTCCTCTTTCCAGTTCCTGCATTTTACCAAAAAGATGGAGATGGCTCTCAATAGTCATGTTCAGTCATGTTCTGCATTTACCAGGAGAGATTTGTTACAGAAAATTACAGAAAAATTTGTTACAGCTACAGAAAATGCACACATGAGCACACAGAGAGGAGAAACTAAGAACATCTCAACAACCTTAATAATGAAAAGGAACTTCTGTACATTTCTGCCTCAGCATTTAGTAGTTGATATTGCATTTTAGGACTCTCAAAATATCTATCAGGGCGTAAATATTTGCCAGGCATGCAGAAACAAGTCTTTTCTTCAGCTGTAAAATTTCTTGTTTGGGCACTGTTTCTTACGTCGTGTAATTCAGTTGTTTTGATATTGTTTTAATTATTAGGCTTGGCAAGGAAATGATCCTGTTAATTATTTAGACAATTATTTAATTTTCTGTTTACTGCTAGTTCTTTTTTTTTTCTGCTAAAATGGAAAAAAATCAAGCTAACATTATAGAGCCATTTAGTCTGCATGATAAAGAATGCCTGAAAAACTGAATGATATAATTGGCTAGAGTAAACCAGCAGAATTCACGAGTCAGAGCTTATTAGCCTGTTCATTTAATTAAGATTATGTAAATTCTTGGACAAAAAGTAACATTTTATAATAAAATTGCATTCTCCTATTCAGACATTCCACTCTTTGAATTGTACTAGAGGATGTTCATTTAGGACAAGCAGCTTTGATCATAAATATGCACTTATTCACGCCCTGCCATGTCTTATTGATTAAACAGGATATTTTCCCTCTTGTTAGAATGAAGTTGCAGTTCAAAGGTTTTAGAAAAACATTCACTATAAGAAATTGGCAAAGCAAGTGTGTAGTGCACTACAACCTCCTGAGAATTGCATAGCGTTCCTTCTTCCCAAGCTTGTGTGGGGGTTATTGTTGAAAAAAGTCTGTGCAGTACGTGCTGTTGTTGAAATTTAATAAATATTTTTTTTAAAAAGTCTGCTAGAAGACAAACATGCACTATGTCAAATGCCATGAAATCAGCAGGCAGGTCTCCATCTGTTTATTTATTTAAACATATCATGATGTATTTCATCCACAATTTGCAACTTACAAGTGAAAGCTTTGGCTCACATCTCCTAACAGGACTATTAAACCTTACACTATATTAAAGAAAAGCAATCCCAAAATGTAGTAAAAAACCCTGAATCCCAGAGACTTGTTATATGAAGTAGTGATCTCTCTCATGGTTTTTGTGTATAAATTTCAGTAAATTTTTCTGTGGGCTTTTTGCAGAAGTAAAGTATACTAAATTTTTTTCTGATGAGATGAAATGTTTAGGTTCGAGGAGGTTCTTCCCCCTTCACCTCCCACCCCCCACCCTCATATTTTTTATTTTTTCCTAGAAGTTCTGTGTGATTTAATAGTTCTCTGGAGCTCTCAGTAATAATTCCTCCTATGGCAAGTTCCAAAATGGAAACCAAATGTCTCCTGAGCTTCAGATAGAATGCACTGAATAATAAAATAAAACAAGGTTTTGCACTCACACAGGAGTCTCCGAGGTTCCCTATGCATTTCAAAAATAAATAAATTCTCATAGCATCTTAGCAAGGTAAGAAAAGGAGATAGTAATAAGATTATTATCCCCATTTTGCTAATATAGATACCAAGATAAGGAAGTCAAATAACTTGCCAAGCTTGTGGTACATAGCCAAGAGAAAGCAGATCTCCTCACTCCTGGCTCTAAATATTAATGTAGTGCATTGCCAATGGTTAGCCAAAGTTTTCTAACTTCCAAACCTTATAAAATCTCTCCTATATCATATAACAACCAGAAAGCTAAGGCATTAACATTAGTGGGAATTTTTCTACTAGAATAAACACACTTCTGGAGATTTTTCTGAGCGTTAATCAATCCTAATGCTGCAAAACTGAAACGGGTTTTGCCACTTCCTGCCACACTGCCAGAAAGTAATCTAATAATTGTCTCTCTTGCAGGGTTTTGGAATTATTTTTCTAAGCACTGGCCAGAACAAAATAACAGAGTTCTCAAGAACATTCATGTGCTTGTGCCTGGCATGGCCAGCTCCACTCTGGGTGCTGTGGGTAGGTAGTTGTTACTCTAGGAGGCTGCAGACCATGAGAGATTTTTTTTCTGTATTGTCTTTGAATACAAAGAGGACCATTATTCATAGTGTTAGTCATAGATGCATTCATATGTTTTATGCTGGCTTCTCACTTATAAAACGGTCACTGAATAACATGTTTCATGAGAGCTAAGAGTGTCACAAATGAAGAGAAAACAGCAGCTAATTTCAGAAATGGATCAACCTTGCTCTACACCATTCACTTTTTAATATCTACCTCTTTTTTGTTTGGGTTTTTTTTGTATTCTCTCTCTCTGTGCATAACAATGTTACATGAGTCCAGCTCAGAGGTAAGAAAGACTGCCACCTATTGAGTCCCTGACAGTATTTGTCATCATCTACGGTGGAAACAAAAGCTTACACACCATTTCTTATCATGCATCTGCATATAACAAAAAGACAAGCAAAGTCTTCCCATCTGAACCCAAGACTGTTATGTATTCAGAGCAAAAAAATCCATGATAAAGATTATAAAAAATAGTGTCTCTGTAACAAATACACCTTCAAATACTTTTATTTCTTTAGAAAATACGGAAAAGGAAAAAAATCAAGATACAGATAAAGGTCAAGTACTTATGGTAAAAAACTGTGCTTCTGATAAAAGAGCAGTTTGCTTAAAACAGTTCAGTTATAGTTCAGGGTAAGTTTGTCTCCTGATTTGACCCAGAGAGAATTTTTTCCCCTCATCATACTGACTAGTCATTATACTAATTAAATACTTTACTAAGCCAGGGTGTGCTATATGTCACCTTGGAAATGTTTCAAACATTATTGAGTAATATAAAAGCTGAATATAACACTGCCACATTACAGGGTTATATTACAGGATGAACTAGTTTTTCTTTTTTGGCAGCAAAATTGCAAAGACAGTGCATATTTTTAAAAATTGCTGGAATCTCTAGAAAGTAAGGAAAACCAAAAAGACTTACAAGAACAGTGATGTTTTTTCCACTTTATTACACTTGCATATGAATCGCATTTTCCTGGCACCCTGAGCAATGATCACATATGAGAAACACATATATTTTTAGAAGAGTTGTATTATTGTTGACTTGGGTGTATATACTGAGTTTAATCAAGAGAAATCCTATCCATATTATACGCTTCACTTAATGGGCACTAGCTAGACAAATGAACCATTTCCTGAAATGTGCAGAAAAAGAATCAGATGAGAAAATTATCAGAAATTCCATCAGTACAAGAATACTTATCTCCCCAGACCAGGGAATAAATGTGTGTAATTCATTTTAACTTTCACTGAAAGAGTCCTTTGTTTTCTTACCTTTTCTGAGCCATGGCGCAATATTAACTTACCGCTGCTCCAAAGCAGAGTTTGTGGACATTCTCTTTGTTGGTCACCTGAGAGAAATCTCCCATGATTAGGAAATGCATGCTTGAGGATTTGCATTCAATTTAACTGTAAACAACACCCTGAAGTAACCAAATCCTGATCACTTTTCAGGATCAGTCTCTCTCTAAGAATGATGTGAGAGAAATGACAAAGGGTGAATTCTGGTAGCGTTATTACAGTGTTGCTGTAAGCATTGCTTCCGTGAAACAAATGCAGAGGAGGAAAAAAAATGCTCTGAGGAAGCCCGGATGGAGAGAAGGGAGTAAATGTGCCTGTAATTATTGCCCCCAAATGACTTCTGTGATGATTTGATAACCCCACAGTAAGCAGGCAAACATGAACAGCTGTCACAAACTCCGGAATCTGAAATATTATGATAGAGGGGTGGTTTCTTCCTCGGTATGCAAATATATGTCTGCACAGGGCAGACAGCTGCATTTCCCCAATCCAGAGGTGTCTTTTTCTCAATGTTACTTAAGCTAGTCTGCTAGCACTCCTAGAAGAGCTGCGAATCTGGCCAGTGAGCTGTGCAGACAGAAAAGACTAATCAATAAACCTTTTCTACATATGCTTACTTTATTCCATACCCATCAGGAGCCAGACTGCCCCAAACTCCCTAGCAGTACAAGGAAATAGCCATTTCTTGTGCTGTTTTAAAATCAGCACAGCAATTCCTTCTGTGGATTGATGAGTGAATAAGAAAGTTTAATTCCCACAGTTTTATTTACTTCTCAAACAGATCTCCTATACATAGGCAAGAAAATCTGACTTCATAGGAATTTCTGAAATCACTGTGAGGAATCTTCATCTAACAGAGGCATGACGACGTCCCACAGCTCCCACTGGAATGATGTACCTAAAGATTTGAACCCATAGTACATTCAGGATGGCCAGATCCTGCCTTTCTACGCATTTCTAGTTTCTCTTCATCTATCGGTGACATACCTCTGAATGTAAAATGTGTTTGTCACTTTGCACACAACAAAGATTATTCCTAGTCATCCTCACTTCCTGAACATCATGCAATTTATAAACTGGATGTTGATATTAACAGGATGGATTGAAGAAAGGTAAGGAATATTTGTTGCACAGGAGTGTAAGCTGCCTGCAATGCTGCTGAATATCTCCCTTTTTGAATTTTAAGGTTGGGTTTTGGCAGCAATCATGGCAAGGTAAAAATCACTCCAAGTAAGGATGTAAGAAATAAAGGAAAGAAAAGGAACATGTCAAACAAAACAGGCTGTTTTAATTTAACATAAAAGTCCTTTTAAGGGCTCAGGGTAAAAATCACTCTAAGTAAGGATATAAGGTTAAAAAAAAAAAAAAAAAAAAAAAAAAAAAAGGAAAAATGTCAAACAAAATAGGCTGGTTTATTTTAAACGAACGCTCTTTTGAGGGCTCAAGGCCTGAGCCTCTGTTACGACTGCTACACAGGCTGGATGACTGCCAATATATCAGGTTGCAATAGGCCATTAGAAAGGGCTGAATATGGATAATCTTCCCTAAGGGCTGAGCAAAGTCATACTGCCTTGATTACTTTTTTTAATTTAGATTAAAAATCCTTATAATAGTTGCAGACTAATTGGAAAAAGACTTTAAAGGAGCTTTTGGAAATTAGGTAAGAATAGTTTTTATTATTGTAGTGCAGAGCAATTGCTGCAAACCTCTTCCTCCTAAAGGATGAGGAGTCAATCACAAAAAACTCTTTATCATAACAGAAAACCAAACCTTGTCTTTTACAGGTTTTCATCTTTTGAAAGCTTGTTTTACTGTGACCATTTTATTTCAAGACAATAAACAAGTGTTGGAAAGGCCAGTCTCTCAGCAGTCCACAAACGTGCACAGACTTGTTAAAGAAACAAATTAACTCACATGTAGGTGACTAACCATTGTAATCATAGGCCCAACGTTATGATTTGCTAAACTTTGACAAAAATATTAGTATAGATATTTAATTTAAAATAGTGAATGTTTCTGATTTAGTTTGAGCATTCTCCCACAGTGTTGTGGTACAAATCCCAGCATTCCTGGCTCTTTATCACTCCTGATTAGTAATCAGTGAACCATAGAAATTGCAATGTTGATCTGAGCTCTGGAACTCAAAGGTGAGGTATAGTATTAAAGACCTGAACCATAATCTAATTTCTAGAAAAAAATCATAAATATAACAATCATGTACAACAGCAGCAGCATGCTAATGCTCAAAAACCAGGGTATAAAACTGAGAAGAAATGAGAGGAAATCTCATCGCCAAAAATCGTTAAAGACCGAAGTGTAACCAAAATTCGCAGATATGAGAAAAAAATCAAACACTGATACGGAAAGAATGGTGGCAGAGGCTTCCACCCACTTCTTTCCAAGTCAATTTACACCTGAGTTTTATGAGAGCAGTGCCTCTGTGATCATTCTCAGTCTCAAGGAGTTACAAGATTTAGGCTCCAACCTATATTGCTTTCATTCACAACCTTAATGAAAAGTTTGCAGAGGTAGCCGCAGCATCCATGTGATTCATTCAGATATGCAATGAGATCACTTTGTTTTCAGGGAAATGTTATTTGGGGAAACAGATTGATATATTGTGATTTGTATATTCTTGACTTCTAGGGTAGATTTGCAAGTCCTCAGCTCCCACAGCTGAGGTTACATTTTCAAAAGTGCTGAGAGTTCATTAGTTCTACTGTCATTTCTTTGATCAGATTTTTATACAAATATGTATGTATGTATCCTGAATACCACTTGGTTTAAGAACCTGGACATACCTCTGTGTGTTCAGTTTGTGAACATCACTCATATCTATCACTTAAAGGTTCTCCAGAACTTCCTCTCAACCCAGTATGCTCATCTTGTCTTTATTTTTATTGTGTGGTACAGAAAAACATAAGCTAACACCCTTGCATTCCCAAAGAAAATCTAAAGCACCTAGAGCCGTATTCTAAGGAGAGAGGCTGAGAAAAAATAGAGAGCTCTGTGTATGTATCAAGATTGATTCTGAAATAATATAAAGGCTGTAAAGGGATTTACTGAGCAAATCAAATGAAGAAGGCAAATTCTTTTGACTTACTAGAATTTCAGAGCAACTTGGTCCCTGACCCAACATAGCTATTTACAATTCTTGGCCCTTGCTGGAGGTGAATGTGTCTCAGCAAATGCTGCTCAGAGTGTCCCCTATAGCTAAGCATCTGGCTCTACTGTAGACTCGTCTACTAAAAAACAAACAAACAAATGTTCACAAATCTGGAACACATATTCAAACAAACTCCAGCTAGCTTTAAAATTAAGAAATCTTCTCATAATATATACTGAGCATATTTGGGACAATGCTGTGTGTCATGACAAATATTGACTATGTCATTTGACTAAATTCAGCAATGTAGTCCCTTTGTATATTTTAGGTCACTTTCACATCACAGTGTCTCATACCTTAAAGCAACAAAAATAAATTCACCTATTTGAATATTAAAATTACAACCAATTTATAGATTTTTTGGCTTCTCTGTTGTGAACTCCTTCATAACAAACCAATTTTTGAATTGCCCTTGCTACTGAATACATAGAATGATAGACAGAAAGGTCATCCTGTTGAAATAGTGGGGCTTAATATTGACTAGAGATGTTTTCTAAATAAACTTTTCCCTTTCTGTTTCTGTCTTACAGTTCAGTCATACTGTAAGGAAAAGACTAAGGCTGGTGGAAAGTATCAGCACATTTTGAGTCTGTAATGCCATTATAGTGATATAATGGGAGAGGTTACTGAGAGTTGTTGTTTTTTAAACCTATACATTCAAGATAGTCTCAGTTAAGTAAAATGGAATTGCTGCATTTCAGGACTCTTGGCAAGCCAGAAACATAATTCTCATTTTTATTCTGCTTTGGAAGCATAACAGACTGTCAAAAAAAAGACATAAATTAGTATGACTTGACACTGGACCTTAGACATTTCTCACCTTTTGGTATTAGATTTCAATTCTGATGCCTAACCCACAGCCAACTGATTTTAGATATGAAAAGAAAGGTGGTATAAGCTTTTAAAAAAATAACAATTGAAATGAGAATATTCTAGAGGTAAAAATGATACAGAAGTATAAATGATACTGAGCTATGTATCATAGAGCTTTGCAGTCCAAAATCATTCTCAGTGGCTAGCCTCCTTGACAAGGAAGGATTAATACATGAAAAATATTCCTCAAAAGCCAGTAACACCATCCTTCCATGTTGCTCTTCTATAGATACCTCCTCTAAGAGATCAAAAGCCACAAGGTCTCCAAAAACAAAGGGAGGGAGGTTTCTACCGCTAGCATCTTTTAAGCCCACTTTAATTCTATCTAGAGAGTTGTGACAAACAGAAGAATCCAGAAATTCCAGCAGGTTATGACTCTCAGTTGCTTTGTCCACAGTGCTGATTAGGGCAAATGTTTCCCAAGGCAGTTGTACTGAGAGGCTTTGACAGTGTCTACAAAGCAGCCTCCAAAGTTGGTTGACTTTATTGCACCATGATCTGATGTCTTTTGGGCACATTTCTGTCTCCTTCTGTATCTGCTAACACACCCTATACCTCACCATTCTCTTCAGTGGTAAAATAGCTCTCCATATTTTACTTCTTCCTTGTTCCTGCACAGAGGAAGAGTTTGGTTACCTGAGTAACAGAAACACAAAATCAGACATAAAATTAGAATTTGTTAGGCTCCCTGATTAGGCTATTGAAAACCAAGAGATGTCTGGCACATAAACAGGTTTCTGCACAAAAGTCAAAAATTGCAGATTAACGTGTACACAGCTAGCTACATATATAAAAACAGAAAGCAGAAGAGAACATACAAGTAGCCATGTAGGATCAAATCACAGGACGTGTTCATAAGTTCGTAGGATAATTCAGTCTTAGCTTGAACCTGAGGAGGTTTCCTAGCCCCAGGTCATCTCACTAGCCAACAAGGCCTGGTTCCATCTCCCCACAGCTGCTCCCCATCCCTGTTGTCCTAGCCTGCATCCCTGCAGGACTCTAGTTTCCTGAGGCAGAGGTTGGCCTCTGGCCATTCTGAATTGTATGGCATCTCTGTCAACCCATTTCTCCCCCTGCTCAGCTCCCTCTGAATAGCAGGCTAACCCTTGAGTGAATCAACTGATTCCCCTTGGTGTCATCTGCAACCTTGATGTGTGTGTCCTCTGTCCCCTCCTCTGGATCACTGATAGAAATGTCAAACAGAACAGCTCCCAGGACAGACCTGGCAGGACTCTAGTTGTTACGCATCTCCAGGTAGGACATGGTCCATTAGCCACGACCCTTTGAACCTTACCATTTCAACTGGATTCTTCATGGTTTTCTGGCCCATACAACACAGTATCCTCTTTCAAAATGGTGCCAGTTTGGAGGTGGTAGTTAAAGCAAATTATTAAGGGGCAAAAACAACACAACACTTCCACTAGCGTGTTTTCTTAGCTTTTAGCATCTAGAAACCAAGTAGTTTCCATACTTGAAATTAAGAGTGCTTGGTGGACTTTTATTTTTTTAACATTTTCGGTTACTTTCTGAACACATCTCTCCTGACAATAAATCCTATAGTGCCATTATGTATTGTGTAGGGAAGAAAAAACCTCATTTGTTGTAAACATACTGCCAAATAATGTCATTGTCTCCATCTTCATTCTATTGCAGGAAAGTGTGACTAATCAGTCCCTGTTCAATTTCTCCTCATCATTCTTGGATTTATCTAGTACCTCCAGTCATTTTTCTTCCCAGACTAAAGAAGCCTAGTCTGTTTAATCTATCCTCATGTGGAAACGAATAGAACATCGTTGTCATCTTTCTCCCCTTCCAGTTTTATTGTGTCCTGTTTGAGATGCTATAACAAGAGCTGTGCTTAGTATTAATGATACAAGCACATCTTGGACTTGGGGCATAATAATGTTTTCTGGTTTGCTCTAATTTTCTTTCATAGTAATTCCCATGAGTTGATTTTCCTTTTTAACTGTCTCTGGGTATTAAGCTGATATTTTCATAGAAATAGCCACAATGCCTCTACAATCTTCCTTCTGAATAGTAATAGTTCATTTAAAGCCTGTCACTGGGTATATATACACAATGTGTACATAAAGATAGTGGTTTTTTCCCAGATGCATTGCTTTCACAGCTCTGAATTTATCTTTCACTTTATTGCCAAGTCACTCAGTATTGTGACATCCTCCTGCAGCACTTTGCAGTCAGCTTTCATTTAGCTGATCTGAATAATTTTATATTATCAGCAAACCTTTTTACCTTTCTATATACCTATCTGTTTTCCCAGGATTTTGCTGAATAGGTGGATGAACACACATCTCAACCTGGACACCTGATGGACTCCACGAGTGACCATTGTGACATCTGACACTTATTTACTCTTTTTGGTTTTTATGGTAGCGAGTAACAGCTGTGCTTCTCCTTTTTCTCCCACATCAGTTTAGGATACTTAGAGTCTTTGGTAAGAGATCATCAAAAGCGCTCTGAAAGCTTAAGCATAAAAGAGTCACAGGGTCTTGTTCATCCATATAATCACTGGCACCTGTAAGGAATTGTAGTAACACTTTCAGGCCATGGTTTCATTCGCAGAAGGCAAACTAAATGTTTCCCACTATGTCATAATTATTCAGATTTATATTACTGTCTCTGTATTACAGCTTCCTCCACTTTGTCCATTACGGAAGTCAAACATACTCACCTGCTGCACCCAGACCTGCTGTGAAACCCTTTCTACAAACAAGTTTCAAATTTTCCAAATTTGACCCTTCTAGTCTCAGGAGCATTTTAACCAGTAAGTTGTACACCACAGTTTATAGGTCAGGAATTTTGTGCTGATTGTATTTACAACGCTTTGTGAAATATAATCTTACATGTCTTGCCCATCATCTGCTCTTCACATAAAAGGCTGAGGAAATGGCCTGCAACCACAACACATTCCTGATGTACCTCACTTGAAAATGTTTGGTATATTGATGGACAGCCATCAATAACCACTCACACCATCACAATCGTGACTGGGTATCTTTATTCACTTGCTTCAGAAACTCAGTCAGTTGTCTTCTCTGGTTTTCAGTCTTTAAGGATTTGACAATAGCAGTAAAACCTACCCAGAAGAATATAGTATAATTTATTCTGGCTTCTCTGTTGTGACTCTTAGACTCTTGTTACTGAAGGGGAAAGAGCTGGAGGAGCAGAGTTGCATGTTTGACTGCACTCAGTGACATTTGCTGCATATACACATTTAAGAGAATATCCAGGCACAGATTCAGTGTTCTAAATATCTGCCTGTCCTTGTTAGCTCTTCTTTCAGCCTCTGTGGTATTTCTGATGCTCAGTAAACGACTGCCTTCAAATGCCTGCCTTGACAACTGAGCTCTATAAACCAACCGCCAGCAAAACTCAAGTTGAATCAAGGGGATGCTTGAATAATTTATACAAGTGTTACTTTTACAACTTCAACACATTTACAACTAAATCCAATACACATGAACTACTGTGTAACAGTCTATTCATGGCAAATTGGGCCAGAGAGAGCCTACGCACTCCTGAGATGAAAAAAAAAAAAAAAAAAAACCCCACAAAAAAAAAAACAACAAAGCATGAAGCATGAAAGGGCAGCAACTGAATTCCACTGAGCTGATTATATGTTTTGCTCTGATATATAGCTTCCAACAAAATATCTAAAAAACACAAATGGTTTATCAAAACAGAAGCAGCATAGGTTTGTCCAGATGCAAGCCTTTAGCCTGCCTCCATTCATATATTTTTCCTGGAATAAGCAGTCTACACAGATTACACAGTGTAAGAATATGCATTGACTAAATAACTGCTAGATTTGGCCTTTTTTTTAAGTGGAAATAAAAAATATTATGCTTACACTGACATCAGCTGGTTCCAGTTAAACCATTCACACATAAAAGGAGTTAAGCACACCATTAGTTTACATATGCAATTTTCCAGTGAGCACATTCTTTTGAGGGCATCCTAACAGTGTAACACTAATAATAAACAAAATATAGTAACATAATTAAATTAAAATGCTATTGTTTAATTGATCTCGTTTCATAGATACAAGGTGGGAATCTGATCTTTTGATTCAACGTACATGATCCAGACAGATCATAATTAAAATAAAAGTGTTAATGCATTCTATTTATGCTCTTACACCATTATTCATATGTAAGAGGATTTTAAAACGAGGAGAAGGGAAGGGACGGGAAGGGAAAGGAATTAGGGAGAAAGGGAGAGAGAGAGGGAAAGAGGGAGGGAGGGAAGGAAGGAAGGAAGGAAGGAAGGAAGGAAGGAAGGAAGGAAGGAAGGAAGGGTGAGAAACACGTTCACAGTATCAGATTTTAGTCAAGGACAAATTCTGTGGAACAAAGAATATTTATTACAGCGCTGGGAGCCACACAGGGGATTTCTCCTCCAGTGGCTCGGCTCTCTTCTTATAAATGCGTGTTTTTATATCTCATTATTCATACATATTCATGGTTTTTCCTGTAAAATGATTTACATAGTCAATGAGTTCTTGGAACGCAACCCACCCCCGAACACGCCCCCTCCCTTCTAGCAGCGCAGGCGCAACGCTTCCTCAGGGTTCTTCCTGGTGGTTGTTGGAGGAAGGCTCGAGGTTTTCATCACCATGTTCTTCTATGGCCTCGCCATCTTTTATATAGCTGCACTCCTTGTGCATCCTCTGCGGTTATTTTAGTTAACCACACCACCCTTAGTTTTGCAACGGTTCGGTACTGTCCACTGTTGCTTCCTTCTGATATTCTCCGTTATCTGACACTATCAACTGTCGACTGCATAGCAAGTATATATATATTTTAGCTGAAGCAAAATTTTCTTTCTAAATTACTTATTACAGAAGGAAGGAAGGAAGGAAAGAACTAGGTAGAATTGATTGGGATGGACTAGGAGAAAGGAACTGGAAGAAAGGAACAGGAAAGAAGGGAAAGCTGCGATTTTGAAAAACAAAGCATTCTGTAGAAAAGAACAAAATGAGAGTGTACACACAAACATGTCCTAGTCTATTTGTCTGTGTCATCTCAACTGTTTTTCTGAATTTGCTTACAGAGGAAAGTGTATCCTGGATATTGAAATGCAATTGAGCAGGACATAATATACCACTTACCTTGAGGGCTGCATTTTCCTTAATGTAGCAAGAGCATAAATATGTGAGTGGGGGTTATCTTTTTAACCATAATTTAAGGTGTTATGAGTTGTGTAAATTGCTAGCTATTTGTATGATAAAGTGTGGTTTAGGCTGAACCATAATGTGTAACTATACAATCAAAAGAAAAATGACCTACTAGTTTTACTGTGTGAACCCCTTACAAAATCACTGAAGACTTGTGTCACTTTAAACCTTCCCTTTTCTGAATGAAATGTTGCCATTTATAACAGTCACATTACCCCTTACTGATTATTTTAATTGCATCAATAATATAGTTAAAAGTACAGTTTGTCTCCCTTATTACAAAATGTACAGTCACAAAGATGAAAGACACACAGTACCTACTGAGTAGTCACTGTCAAATCACCATACCCCCAACAATAAGCAATACACAACCAAATTATTCACTGTATTTCCTTATGACCAGAGTGACATGTAGCTAAGGAGCATGTCTCAAGTTCAGTCTGATACATACAGACCTGGAGAGCCACACAGTCACAGATGCAACCACAGATCCATCCACATATCCAGCTGTGGGGTATTTCCTCCTCACTGTACTCAGTCAGTGTGGTTTTTAAAGGGGCTGCAGCACAGGGTGTCTGAGACAGAAGCTTTTTACTATGGGAGTTTGGGCAACATGTTTTTCTCATCTTTGCAACCTTTAAGCAGCAGAAGCATCGAAAATGTCTCAAATCAAAGAGACTAAGGCTACATAAAAGGCATTGGGGAAGAGTAGTTTTATTAGTGATTTGTTCAGAATCTAGAAAGGAGCGTAACACAATTCACAAATATTTTCCCAAGATACAACTACTATCTTTGAAGATAAACACTATATGTAATAGTGCCACCTGGTGACTGAATGATATTAAGCACTCAAATTAATGAAATAACTTTATTAACTTGATAAACTATTCATAAATGGGGTCCAGCACCCCTGGAGTGAGTGACATAAGCCCAAACAATAAGCAGTCTATTGCCAATGTGCTACAGTTCAAAACTTGCTTTTAAATTTGACAAATGTCAAGATCCAAGCTCTTTCTTAAAGGTGAAAATACATGCAATGCTCAATAACTCAGTGAAGCTGAGGGTACTTATAATGTTCAAGATTTGTCACCTAAGTGAGTCAGCAAGGTTTTAACTTGACAGGATTAGTTTATGGTTGAGATGTAAGTGTAAAGTGCAACTGCTAGTACTTGCTCCAGAGTAAATACGGAGTAATTCATTTTGAGATCAGAAGCATTGATTTGGACCTGTCCATACTTTAAGTGACAATCCATCTTTTCCACAGTGGAAACAACCAGAATTTGCTTAGAAATCTTTAGTAAAAAAAATTAGCTTCATCCAACTCTCTGTTCTATTTTAAGTATTGCATTTTCAGTTAAGGAGCTTGGAAGCAACCATCCACCAAAGTCTTAGTAATAATTGTTCCTGATTAACACAAGAACATCAATAAGAAAGAGAATTGAACACTTTTTTTTTAATTAAAATAATCAAGTCAAGGAAAACAGCCTACGTGACAGATAGCTTGTATAAAAATAATTGACTCATTAATCTTAACCATATGAACATGTTCACATTAGCAGGGTCAGCTGCTAGAAAGGATGCAGCCATAGTTACATATTCACAGAGGTGTAAAGTTGAAGTTAGCCTAATTGCACAAAAACTGTCCTTAGGTACTGAATGGAGGCTTTAGTCAAGATAGCTATTCAGCACCAAAAGCAGAGAAAGTTTCAGTGGGACTCTCAAATCATAACATATGGATTATAAATTATTTAGGCAAAGCAATGTCCTTTCATCATACTAAATAGAACAGCTAGCACAAAGATGTTTGGATCACTGACTGGGGTTTCTAACAGTATGTACAAAAATACCTCCCTAACCTCAGTGCAAAGGTATCTGTTATAAGTTGTTCTTGGTGGTAAGGCAACTAGACCTTTTAAGCTAAATATCTTCAGAGTTGAATGGGGTTAATGCAAAAGGCTTCACACTTGCAGAAAACATTGATGCCAGTACATGGGAATATATACATATTCAGGAATAGATTTCAGCAATGTGGGTATAGCTGTTGGAAAAAAAAAAAATCAGAAATTTATCACTCTGTTGATTACACATTATACAGGGTAAAATAAAACTTTGTAGCCATGTAACCCCATAATGATGTGTTGCCACTGCCTATAACAGTCCATAGGCTTTGCCGTAAAGTGACTATTTAGGGCTCGGTACCTGACAAGGTTTCTCTGAATTTCACTTGGCCTCTCTGGAGATTCATTTCAGTTTATCAGTAACCACAATTGTCTAAAGACCAGGTAATTATTGTTTTATGTTTTGTTCAGCTTTAAAAGTAAACTGTATTAAAATAGTTACCACTCTAGAGATACACATTTAGGAGCTAAAAGCAGCAATAACAAGTAATTAGTCTATGTGGAATGAGGTAGCTGTGACATAGGAAGAAGGGCAGCATGGATAAGCAGAGGAATCAGATGGCGACAGGGGCCTTCCAAGCCCAAGCAGAGAGCAATACCAGAGACTCTGGGCTACACGCAGCTAAACAGTCATTCCTGGTTACTGAAGGAGTACAACCCTGGGAGATGGGTAAAACCAGTCTTAGCGGTAGTAAAGAAAATAAAGAACAAGCATCCAAACAAGAGCAAAACGCACTTTATATAGTTTAACGTGGACTTGCGCTCCAGTGAAGAAAGAACAAGGTGCAGAGCATATTGCCAAGCACAAAAAATTAGCCACTGGTATATTCTGGGTGGAAAAAAAAGAAACCATTAACATAAACTCATCTTTCTCCCTGAAAATGGCTGGGTATGCTGGTGATGGGCCATACTCCACAGTCCTTTGAGTGAAGCTACCATCAATCATAGGCCCAAAGGGGTAGTGCAAGGCCCTGCACATCACCAGAGAAAAGGGTAGACTTTAGGAAGTTTGTGCCTATACCCTTTTAACTGTATGTGATTTGATCTGTAAACATTGATATCATGTTAGTATCAGTGCAACTGAACTACTAAAATTCTTCAATTAAACTGTTAAGATTTTAATTACGCTAACAATGGATTATTAGCTTTGTGTGTGAGGTGTGTGCTTTTTTCCCATAAAAAGATTTTCAGTGTAACAAGCTGTCAGGAGTTAAAGCAATCTGTTTTGTAATGTAGGTACAACAGATTGGGAGTACTTTACATAAGCTATGTTATTCAGCACATAGGCTGGCAGAAGACGGTAGGGTGTTTGTCACAAGATGCTGTTGCATAGAGCATGTACCATTATGAAGCACCTTAATTCTTTCACTCCTGGGATTTCAGAAGAGAGCATAGAAGTTGCAGCTAGGCGGTTCCAAGTTGCTGCTGATTGGACTCATGTGAGGCATATTTGATTGTCTCCTATGTTACTTGACCATGAGATTTCTACACATGAAAGTCATCTTTGTGATTGCATTGTCTATAATAATATAGACTATAATAAAATGGGATGCAAATAAGTGCTTGGAGCCCAGCCAGCTACTGTAAATCTCAGCTAAGCTGTGAGGGCAGCTCCTTGAAACTATCCAGGCTAAAACAATTGATGGCAGTTGAAGATCTGGGTCAGCATGTTACAGAACAAGGAACTGTCTCCACTTTGATTATTTTAAGAATAATTGTTGAGATAAGCTTATTACCTCTGATCTTCTCAAACATCTGCTTTTTCAATGTCTGCGATTGCCATCTCTTAATTCTCTTTTAATTTTTTAGTTCAGAGAGCACGTTAGCTCATTAAAGCCTACATTATTTTCTTAATATACTGCAGGGTTTCTCTTGGAATCAATATTGGCTGTCAGGTAGCATGTCTTTCATTAGGATTTGTAAGTCAAAAGGCGAATCTTAGCTACCCAAGCCTATCTCCTCTAGAGCAAAGTAAACAGTTATTCTTCTCTTTACAGAAGCACAAATAAAATTGGATTGTAGCTTATGTCTTAATCAATGCAAGTTATTAGGTATTTTCATGCCTCCCCGCTAAAAAATTATTCTATAAATTACAGCTGTGACTAGTGTTTGTATATGACTGTAACATTTTTAAATACTATTAAATATACTTCTTATTTGGATGAGGTCTTCATAAAAATCCTTTAAATGTGCCTTCTCAGATGCTTTTAAAATGCTTAGTAGTTATTTTTAATACTCCATGTCCCAGGCCCAATGCAAAAACTGAAAATGTCCAGGCTTTGGAAAACATGGAATTTAATCACACCAATTGACAATTTGGTGTCAAAATAGATTTAAAAATAATTAACTAGGATTTTTCTTTCCTTCTGTTTCTCATACCCTCCTCCAAATTAAGAAAAGCAATTTAGTTCACCATTTTAAACTATCTACAGTCATTAGACAGATTAATCAATCACCTACAACTTTTTATATGGAAATAAAAAAAATTAGCTTTGAGAAATAGACTGAAGGAAAACAAGACCACAAAACTAATTTATGGGGATGATGGGACAGTTACAGTTCAAATACAAACATCAAACACCACAAAAAAAAAAAAAAGAGATTCACTTTTAACTTACATTCAGAAGAAAAAATAAAAATAAAAATAAAAATAAAATAAAATAAAATAAAGTAAAAAAACCTGAGCTCAGACCAAAAAGCAGTACACTTGCCAGTGACTGAGAGACCTATGGGATGAAGACACCTTGTCTGATTTTGAATAGGGCTTGCAAGGGTTTTTTCAGTGTTGGGTAATAACTTAACAAAGCAGACTTTAACCATAATAATTCTGTAAGAAAGAAATACTACAAGTATGGGAGAGACATTTTTTATATTTGTCTTGAAGGAAGGCATTAAGCAAAGCAAAACAAAACAAAACAACAGCAAAAAAAATGCCTTCTAATGTGAATTACTAATAGTTTTGTTTATCCAGAATGAAGTATTTTTGTAACACTTCAATCACATACACATTTTCCTCAGTTTTTTTCACACATTTTAATGAAATTCAATTTTTTCATGTGCTACAGTCGTCTTCAGTTCTTTTTCAAATCCACTGACATCTGAATACAACCAGTGTCCTCTTAACAAGAAAACAGTGGAGAGCTAGCTGACAGAGAAGGAACCGTGAGATTGACAGATGCATTAACCAAACCTGTGAGAAGTTCCCAGAAAATGGAAGTATTACCTTGAAAGCTAAATGGAAGGTTAAAAACAGATATTCAATGTACCATCTTCTGTGAAGATACAGTTGTATCACTAATAAGATTAAGATGAGTCTATCACTAATGAGTGTAAAGTAAAGTCTACAGAGGAAAGTCTGAAAAGTAAAAGATGTGTTTGGTTTTGGGATTTTTTGTGTGTCACGGAAACAGTGTCTAGGCGTCTATTTAAACTTGTCTTTGAGAAGTCCCTCTAGGACTTCATCTCCATTCACTAACATTCCCAAATGTAGAGCTGTTTCCTACAGCTCTGGTAATTTCTTCCAGACTTTTTATAAAAATAAGCATTCTTGAGGCTATTTTTCCCCAAAGCCGTTTTTCATTGTTAAGCAAATCAGATTTGCACTCAGCAGAGAGAACTCTAAAACTACTTTGACTTGCCAAGACACAGGCCTAGTAACCCCTACCTGCCCTCCACGGCCCAGAGCTCACAGTGGGCTGCCTTGTTTCATAGAAAGTCTTGAATTGATATGACATAATTTCTTTTTATTCTTGTATTCTCTGAGTTCTAGATACATCAGGTTGTGGCTGTGGCATAGACTTAAAAAAAAGAAACCTGGAGCTTCAGTCAATATTCTCATTTTTTCCCTGGTAAAAAGAAAGAATAAATTAAAATTATTTTCCTTGAACTCCCTGTGGTGTTTGATTTGATCAAATGCCTTCCAGTTCTTAGGCATTTTTACAACAAACTCAGAAAACATCAATATAAACATAATTCATATTACTATATAAATAAATTCACTCCTTTTTTTTGTGTGTCTTCAGGCCACCCTTTTACTCTTCCTTCCAAAGTCTGTGTAAAACTGATTCTCACTAAATTCAGAAGAGATAGTAATGAAAAGAAAATATGTTTTGACTGAAGTCCTTTTACATTTTGTTTCTGTTACAGTTTTCATGTTGCATCTTTCTCTTAATACTCCAGGTGACTTCTAAAAACTGTTATCCTCCAGAACAGATATATCTGGAGTCAAAAGAGAAGAAGCAAAAAGAAAGGAAGGAGGGAATACTCAGTATCTCATAATAGACCTCTTTCCCCTTCTGACATTTCATGCTACTGTAACATTATGCCGTTACAAAGGAGCACAAGAATTCAATTCTGACCTGTTTTTATAAACTTTTCAGGTTATCAATAGAGTGATAACAGAAATTGTTAACAGGAATTCCCAACCAAACAGCCTCAGTGTTCACCACGTTTAATTTGTTTATGCATGTAATTAAAACTGATGATGAAGAAGCTGCATGGGCCAGGGAAAAACTAGAAGGCAAGTTCCCTACAAATTTCTGGAAAATTTAAAGGAAGTTAATTCCCATATAAGTATGTCTCAGAAGCATTTTCCTTCTATTTTCAGGAAAATTTCTATTTTCTAGCAGTTTCATGTTAGTACTACCTCTTCTTTCAAGTCTCTGAAATCCCTCATAAACTCATTCAGAAATAAAATATGAGAAGCAATTGATAAAACTAATAGAAGAGAAGGTTAGAACTGATGAAAGAATGCACTTTCACAAGCAGTGAACCTCTGGAACTTGTAGCCAAAGAACAAGGCAGAGACAGGTACAACAGCAAGTTCAGAAGGATGGCAAACTCACTCATGGACAACAGCTTTAAGAACAGAGTAAAGGGAGTAAATAAGTAGGTGTCTCACAGAACTTCCGCTGTAGCTTTTGAAGATGCTGAGGTAATATGAGTGACTAATGTATCAAAATAAAGTGATTTTATTTAAAACCTTTGTTAAACCTTTCCAGCCTCCCTTCCTCCTCCTCCAAAGTAAAGAAAATTAAAAATAAATTAAGAAAAAAGAGAGCAGAATTTAGAATGGACAGATAATTCAGGCAACAGCAGATCTGCTAGTTTGACCTCAAGGAGGTCAAATATTTAGATAGTCCTTTGAAAAGGATTTCTACCCATGAGAGCAAAGAAACAACTCTCTAAAATGGTGGAAAGAGGCTAATTAACCACTTTGAAATGATTGTTGACCATTTAATGAAGAGGACTATGTAGCAAGTTTACCTGTAGTGCCAGGAGCCTGGACCTCATGACCCAGGAAGATTTTCAAAATGGAAAGTGACACTTTTGAGAAGTCTTTCCAAACTATCTGATTTCCCTGTCCTCCTCCTCTCATTTTTTCTACCTCACAGATCCTCCTGCTTTTCTAGAGAAGAAAGTCGACATCTGTATTTGGCAACATTTATGCAACACATTCAGTGCTGAGTAAGTGCTTAGTCCCACCGAAGTCAAAATAACATAAAATCTCAGAAGGGCATACATATTTTCAGGCTCAAGGCTACAGTGATTGTTTTTCCTTGTATGCGGCTATGCAAATTTCTATTTATAATGGGAGTCTTAAATTGCTATCTGAATTACTGCATTATTAAAAGCAAACTAACAGTTCAGTCTGAAAGTCAGCACTCCTACATTGTTCTGAGATTACTTTAAACCTCTGACTCGCAACAGATTGCGACAAAGGGGAATGAGAGAACAACTGGTCCTTATTGTCAACACTTCCGGCAAAGAAGAACTCCTCACATAAATGCTCACCCTAGCAGAATCATTTGGGCTATTATGGGTTTAATTGGGGCTAACTTGAAAACATTGTTAATTTGTGGAAAAAACAAAGCAAAAGAGACAACTTACTCATTGCTGATTGTTTAGAACTGAAGCCTATGTAACCTTATTAACTGGGTAAAAAAAATGCAGATATTTCTTTTCCCCCTTTAGGAAAGTAAAAACACAGGCATTTAATGACACATTCTTTATTGTGATTCCCTGTTGTACCTATAGAATTAGATGTGGTGATACCTCTAAGAAAAAAATAAACACTCTCATTAACAACCACAGACAGCTGCTAAATAGTCTGTTTTTTTCCTCAAGTAAAGAGTCATTTCAACAGTGCTGGGCCTGCACTATGGCTGAACTCTGATAGCAGGGGAGAAATTTGGCTGTAAACTGCCAGGCCGTGTCTTCATCGCGAACACTGAGGCAGTGGCAGGCAAACTCAAGAGGAGAGCTTAGGTACTGCCTGCAGCACAGCTGTGACAACACGGACCATTGTGGACACTGCAGAACCCACCTGAGAAGCTGATGAAATGGTGTTTACAAGCCAAACACATCAAACTGCTCAGTACATTTTGCAAAGGGTGGCAAGCTCCAAGGAGCAGTAATCAATGAGATCATTGTCCTCAAAACTGAAGGCAGAGCAGTAGCCTTTTCTGCTGCCTTTTCTGCGCAGTGCTGCAGGGAGTGCCAATGCTGAGCCAGTAAGTATCACTACGCCTGTCAAGAAGGTCTGTACATCTCCTGATGTCCTTTTTAGGGAACAGTCCAAAAGCATCCAGCAAAATGCAACATCTTAACTTTGTCATTAGAAGTAAACAGCTCCTGGCCACCAGCACTGGTGATACTGTTTAATACCTTAAATGAAAACCCCTAATTCAGTTTTTCAAACACAGTACTGACTTTCTGGAGATGGATAAAGCCTTAAAAATCACATTTATGACCCCCTAAAGTACCAAATTCAAGGAATAGTTTTTGCTTCTGGTTTTTTATCATGTAAGGAATAAATTGTACCTAGGAGGTTTGTAACTGTTTTTAATTCCAGCAAGTGCTTAGCAATGGGTGTACAAAGAAACACTAGCATAGAAAACTCTTGACGTTGTCTGAGGGTGGCTCCTTAAATTCCTAGAAAAGCTGGAAGATAAATAACCTTGATTATAATACCTCACATGCACTTAATTTTGTGGTTAGGATGTGCATGATTAAGCCGAAGAAGTTGCATTTGTCATTATAACCTCAAAGGTAAAAAGCAGTCTTCTTTTAAATTACATTAGAATGTTTAAACTCAATCTAAT
The DNA here is from genome assembly GCF_964106895.1 of Numenius arquata. Lineage (NCBI taxonomy): Eukaryota > Metazoa > Chordata > Aves > Charadriiformes > Scolopacidae > Numenius > Numenius arquata. The sequence continues at coordinate 31,980,312 of NC_133616.1, read as the reverse complement.
GTTGGGGTTAAAGGGAAATGGGGGGTGGAGGTAGGAATGACTATTACCTAACAGCCAGGCATTTAAGAAGATTTCTTAACTGGTCTCTAACGAGTACTCTCAAAGCGGGAATTACTTGTTTCAGATATTCAACTGGCAATGAACGCACTAGGCATTGATACAAATGGTGAATAACTAATAGTCCCTCTCTGTCAGCATCTTAGTTTAAATCAAGAATCCTTTTGTGAAGTGACCTCAGGTTGTTCCCACTTACCATACTTCACTTGACATCTCAGTACATTCTGCAAGCACATGAACAAGATTTCTTCTGGATGAAACTGAAACTAGAAGAGGGGTTCCGTGATCTAATCTAACATTAATTTGATTATATAAAGTCAAGGGTAATTTGACCCCACTTCATTTTTATCCATAATTTCATTTTACAAATTTAATTTTAAATATGTGTTTTGTATGTTTTGGGGTACAAGACTTCTTAACTAAGGGACTGCAAGCTGTAGGACTTCATAGTTTACAGATCAAAACCCAGAGTCATTCTAGCCACAAATCTCAGGGTGGGCTGCTCGTAAGGTAAATTACAACATAAAAGGTTGTCCTAACTGTCAGCCACTTCCATTGATACCAGAAATAAAGAAAGGTCTTTGCCAGGATTGAGACAGAGTGAAGTCCTACCTACAGCCCAATTTCTCCACTTTTTATACCTTTCTACCCTTTCCCTTTGCCAGCACTTGCACGGCTGCAGAAAATGTTTCTGTGCCCAAAGCCTACCAGTCCACTGTCCTCAGAACGCTCTGTTTCACAGGGGATTCTGGCAACCTTGTGTGCAGCTATTTCAGAAGGGCCCACAGCCATAAGCCTGCTTCTGATGCGCTAAGGATCTGTGCAGCCACCTGAGCTGCCAGCAAGGCTTGAGGTGCAGCTTCAGCAGCAGAGCATGTGAAGGGAGCAGCTGCTTGTTCAGCAGCAGCTGCAGAAGCAATAGATATGGAAGGAGCCAGTCAAGCTGCAAAAGAAGCTTCTGTTGTTTTAGCAGAAATTTGCAAGCTGATCTTTTCCTGTTTAGTGAGATACATGAGTAGTGGTATGGAAAAAGAATATAGAGGGCATGGGAAAGAAGTCACTTGAAAATCTCAAGACATATTCCATATTCTGTATGTCTATATAATCTAAAAACCTTCATCTTTTTAAACCTGACTCCTAAATAAAGAGTACAGACTGTGTTTCCCTTTCTGAGCTGAGAAAACAATGCTTTACAGTAAGAGCTACAGACATTATCCAGAAAGATAAGACAACTTTAAGTGTAGCATCTTCAGACATATTCTTCCATTTCCTAAACTCGAAGACCCCCCAGTAAACCCAGAAATTTAAGTAGTCTGGAAGTTTTAATTATCTCTGTAGAACAACTGAAGTACTGTTATCCTTCGGTTCCTTTTATTTACAAAAAAAAAACCAACAACAATAAAAAAAAAACACAACAACAACAACCAAAAAAAAAACTACAACAAAACCAGCCCAACCAACAACACAAAGGGCAGTTTAGAGTTACAAGAAAAATTCATCATTCCAAAATGTGTTGTAGCTTTGTTTCCAGTTTCAGTCCACTCCTCTCAGGAAACAAAATCAAAGCCAGATGACTACGTTAGCAGAAGATTTTATATCAGTTGACATAGCATTTTTATTTATTTATTTTTAATTAATGTCCTGGTTTGAAGTAAAACCAAACCAATTTTCTGTTCTGTAATTTTACATCTTAGCTAGGCCTCTTCTGACTCTCTGAAATTAACGGTACATTGTGGAGAAAACTGTTTGTTCTCAGAATGATAAGACCAATGTTTGTGCTCCATGCCAAGGAACAGTATGCAGAGAAGCCCTTGCTTATACTTATTGCTATAACAACCAAGGTCAGCCAATTTCATTATTTGCCCCCTTAGAGGGTCGGAAACGGAAAAAAGTAGAGGGGTCACATCTGTAGGGAGGAGCGGACAAGACAGGTGACCCAAACCTGACCAACTGGGGTATTCCATCCCATCTGCCCCATGCTCAGTATAAAAGCTGAGGGATCAAAGGGTCAACTCTCTTCGATGGCTGATGTCCAAAGAGGACTCTGTCTGTTCATCTGCCTTTTATCCTGATCCGTGTGTTCCTGACTCCAGAGCTGGAATCCAGTTCCCATTCATCACTGGGTCCAGTCTGGGACTTCCCCAGTGCCTGCCAGTAAGGTGACTGTCATCCTAGGAGCTTGATACAGTTTTGTATATATTGTATCTATTTCATTATTTTCTTCTTTTTGATTTTAAGATTAATTCTTCGTTAAAGTAGTTTAGTTCATTTTAAACTTCTAAATCTCCTCATCTTTTCCTCTCCTCTCTTTTTTTTTTTTTTTTTTTTGTGGGGGGGGTAGAGTGGTGGGGGGTAAGGAGGACCATCTGTCAGTCTGGTTTTGGTAAATTTGGCCGACACCACTACAATTAAAAAGATAGAACATTTTTCTTCATTATCATCCTTACAAAAAAACTTCTGTCCATTGGGACAGATTAATGTGTAATCTTGGTTTAAAGATATTTCTAGATTACATTGTTGTACAGTTTAACTCTGAATGAATAATTCAAATCACTAATTTACCCAAACATGCAGTCAAATCAAAATCCACAAATAAATTTTCCTCATTCCCTCAGTATCCTGTTTATTTTATTCTTTACTTCTTGTTGAGACACTTTTTCTTCAAAGCCAAAAGATATTTATGTATCAGTCATATTACAATGTGTTCAAGTTAACCAAACAACACAACCAAACCTCACATGTCAGTAATTCAGGGGCAAATGAAATCTGTTGGATTCCCAGTGGCAATTCAGAGTATAACGATCTCATCCAAATTTATCACCCTTACTAGGGAATAAACAGATGACCAAGCACAGCCAGAATACACCAAAGGTGACATTTTTATATGTGGAAGGGCAATTTAATTTGTCTTCCCTTTTTATGAATTGCAAGCATAGATGTATTTGCACAAAAATATGTGGACATTTTAAAACAATTAATTAAGCATGCAATTTATATGAAAAGAATTTATTGGTGGACATTATCTAGGCATCCAAAATGCACATGCAATTTCTGTGCCTTCTAATTTGTGGACATTATTTACTTTGATTGTGCAATTAGGAAAGTAGATTAATTAATTTCTGTCTTACTACAAGAAGCAAGGCAAATTCAGCAGCCAAGATGTCAAAGCTATCAAGAAAGAAGAAAAAGCAGCACACAACACTGGAAAGAAAACCTCCAGGCAAATAAAGCTTCTACATACCAAAATAGAGAAAATAAGAATCCTGCATTTAGGGAGCAAAAGCTAGGCTAAAACGTGTCACTTAAATTCTCACTATGGGAGAAAATACAGCTAATGCCAAATCTCAGAAACATGAATGTAAAAATAAAGAAGGAAAGATTATCTAGCTCAGAGCAACCTAATGGTCTCCCTGGTTCAGAAATGTTTTATGTGGTTCTCATTAGAGCTCATTGGAACATTTACAGCTAAATACATTTTCATTAAAATAGGTATTTCACAGAAGCTGGAACATTTTACAGAGGTATATTGATTTCAACACAGTTTTCAGCTAAAGAAACAAAGAGTAACACACCACCAAAATAAAAACCATAACCTTCTCAGTCAAAAGATAAACTTTTCAGTGCAGCACTATATAGGAAAAAAAAATGTAAAAGTCTTGGTTTAGCCCCAGTCCATAAATTAAAAATAACTGGAAGCTCTAAAAGTTGCTGAAAACAAAAAAGTAATCCTTCAACCTACTCTGATATCCCCCTTGATTCTTTTCCCTGCCATGAAAACCATCTGCATTGCAGCTCAGCTGATGAGGCACACACCTATACCCAGCAGCACTGCTGACAATCTCTGGGATTTATCTTCAATTCCCCTTTTATAGACCTGCTGCAAGGATTGTGTCAGACTTATGAACCATAGGAAAACACATATTTGCATGAATTGCATAGTCAATTTTGAAAGAACTTATCACATTGTTCAAAAAATGTAGCTGAAGAGTGAATGAGTACAAGCTACATATCCTGGAGTCCTAAAATATGCAGATTCTTCAACCAGAAAAGACCTAGGCACATGCTTTGACAAGACTATTCACTTTCCCAAGTTCATGTACATATTTCAGTCAACAGGTCACAGTTACTCACAGCACTGGTAGCTTGTATAGTAAAGATTCAGAAGGGATAAGGTGGTGTTTTGAAACTCTTAAAGATGAAGATCTTTAAGAAAATATTCTCTATACTGATTCAGTGTGAATAGATGACCCCTGCATAGACATGTCCTGTAAGAGTTGCACAGAAAGCTTGCCTCCTTCCATTCTAACCCCTAGTGCCCTTTTGCCAAAGTGATTTTCTTTCATGCTTCACTGTTAACTCTTCTGGCAGTACCTCCTGCATGGTAATCCCTCATAGCCTTTGGAGGCTGAATAACATCCTCTCTTAAACGCAAGGATTGCTACTTGGGAATGATAGTGTCTGCAGCAATCATTAAGGCTACCAAGGAATGCCTCTGAGCCTCATGTCCAATAGTGTATGTTGTTTAAGTTATAATATTATAACATTATAAACTGCTTTTGTTAATGGCATCATTTCTATCTTGAAAGTTCTGTGTTGACATGTAAAAAACACATCCAAACTGGATTTACACTTTTTTTAAAAAGGAAGGTTTTTTCAGGTGCTTGTTCACTCATGACAAGGACTAAATACACTGCAATGTCTTCTTATTAAAACCCTCATTCAAGTCATCTAAAGAAAAGGTTCCAGCTTACTATAGTGTGATAAAAGTGCCCAAGACTACAACTGTAAATAATTGACTTCTTTTTTTAAAAAAAGAGGTGTAACATATAAGCTTGAGCTAGAAGTCCTCTACTTGAGAATCCTGTTCCAAAAAGAAAAAATTCATACAGCAGAAGAAGAAAAGGTTCAGGTGCCTCAGGTGTCACTCGCTAGCTGCTTTCTGGAGCAAAGGGTCATACTTTCTGACTTTGGCCACAGGGGATAGGAGCATAAGCTATTGCATTAGATTCCTAAATAGACTTCTTTTTGGGAACCTCATTTCTGTGTGTTCAGACCGGGAGTCAAACAAGCTATCTGTGTTTTATGGATTATTTGGTTGAACAGTGTTTCATTGCTTTTCTTGGGTTTGTACAACCTGAAATTTTGTGAAAAAAGTAAATTTCTTTAAAGAATTTTAGATGAGTTTGAGGGGGGCATTTCGTATGTTTAAAAGTGGTTAACTTAGAGATATTTTAAAAGTCCTTACCATAAACTTCTGCACACTTACATTTAGATCAAGAGTTCCTACACTTCAATATTGTGGCTTTAGCACATGTAGTGGCACAATATTATAAAAGGTAATAAGAAAAAATGAAATGTCATGTCATAATAAAGGGTGCTGTTGTTATACGTGTTATGCTAAAAAATGTATTTTAAGTGGCTGGTTTTGACATTAAATAACCTGGCAAGGAAAAATATCTCACAACAAGAATAGAATTTTGCTAATTTGTATATCATTATGCTTAAATTGAGATGTGTCCCCTCCCTAGTATCAGTATTGAAAAGAAACAAAACCTGCCTATTCACGACTAGTCAAACAGCTTGTCTTCCTGAGCACTAAGCAGGAGATAAACAGCTAAATAAAGATTTTAGGGTCTTTGGAAATACCTGGGACAGTCTTTGACATAGACAACCTTTTTTAGGGTTTATAGAAGTACAGAGGGACACAAAAATGGCTCAGAGCTGCCCTGCCTGCCCTGCCTGTGATGACCAAACACAAGGCAGCCTGAGTTCAGAAGTTGTATCTCTGCACTAGCTATATACTGTAATCAGACCAATTCATCCTGTTCTGAGCAAGTTTTATTAGCTGCCAAGCACGGAACTTCCCTAATATAATGATAGGACTTCCACATCAGGGATATCTGAGGTGCAGCTTGTTCGTATCATAGGGAACTGGGTAATGCACCTGCCTGCACACCCACACGACCAGAGCTTTCTATACACTATTGCAGCTCAAGTGAGTCATATGCATGTTTTGCAACTCAGAAGGCAAATGTACCTTGAATCTGTTTTAGTATAATCATATCTCTTATTTTCTATGAGAAATATTAATTTCTCAAGTAATTTAATTTCTGCAAGTAATCCTGTCAGTGTGGTCAGCACTTCAGAAAGTCTTAACAGTACCTTAAATAGCATGGCCCTCAGTGCTGGCACTATCTGTTTTCCTTATGTTTAGAACAGCTCCTTTCTCAAAGCCCACTCTGCGTGCTGACTAATGACTAAAACCCACATTGCTTGGAAAAATTGGCCTTTACAGGAAGATTCAACAACTACAACAGGAGATTTAATCTGAAAACCTAGACAGTTGACAATGGACAGACTTTATATGGGTTGCTTTGCCTTCAGCTGTTAGCTGGATCTTGGCAAATGTTTAACAGCATACAGTATGCCCATAAACAAAGATAAACCCAATATCTATATAAAATTAAAGGAGTAACTGACAGGCAGGGTGATTCAAACTGGCATGTGCCCAAGATGGTGGGTTTGTCATCCCTATGCTGAATACTGCCAAGCGATCTTTAGTGGTTTATGGTAGGACAGTTTGGGTTCTGCTGCTAGAGTAGTGCAGTACAGCACTCCCCCATTCCCTATTCCATGACAAGATTTGAGTTCAGTGCTGGATAAAATAGAAAGGTGCCAAATACCAAATCGAACTCTGAAATGCTCTGGTAGTGAGTGGGCCAATGTTAGCCTTTCAGGACCACAACATGAGCGAATTGTCTAATTTGGAGCATCTATGATAGGAGTGACTCATAAAGTCACCCTCTTCTTCCAAAAGTATCTGGTCCTATAAACTGCATGTAGGTCTATCCCAGTGGAAACCATCAACACAGTTGCTCAGTTCTCTTCTGTCCTCTTCCTGTCCTTTTATCAGCACAATGAAGATGTGGCTTTGAAACATAAGCACAGGACATACTCAATGCAAAGAAGAAACCAAAGTTTTCCTTCTGCTCCTTGTGAATCTTGCACAGTCATCTAGGCATTTAGCATACAGATCTTATTTGTTAAGCTAAATATACTGACTATATTTTCAAGTTAATTCCAGCTCCACTGATTTAATCTTAGCACTGCAAATGAACCTTAGTTGAAGACCTGTCTAACTATTTGTACCGTTCTTTTGCATCCTTCAGGCGCTACGAAATAGCTTTGCTTTTCAGATTAGATTTTGTAACTGATCCTGATTTATGCCCAGTAACAGGAATCACAACACTCTTACTTATCATGTGAAATGTGTATCTGGCTCCTTACAGGCCTATAACGTTTTGTGGGACAAACACTGCTTGGTCCAATAAACCTGGAGTTCCCCCACCCACATGCTGAAGAAAACTAACACTCAGAATCCAGTAAGTTAGTAAAATCCAAACTGAATTAGAGAGAGGAAAGGAATACTTGAGAGATAATGTTACCATTTGAACTTCAAAATTGAAATCCAATGTGTGGCCTAAATTAAACATCAGAATTGGCATTCCAGCTTGTATGTGCAAGTGAGCTAAAAAGATGCTATGGAAGTGTTCAACAAAAAGAAAAGCCATGTTCATATTTCACCGGAGACAAGTTTGTCAATAAGGAAAGCAAATTTTAGTGCAGAGAAATAGTGTTCGTGTCTTTCTGCTGAAAAGAGAAAGGAGGAGGAGTGGAGGTGAATAAATATAAGAAGCAGAAAATTTAGCATAGCACAACCATGAAAATTAATACTGGAAGCAAAAAGAGGGACAAAAAGGATCTGAAGAAATACTGATAAGGCTCAAGAGGAAGAGTTATAATAATGTACATGGTGGAGGAGAAAACGAGGGCAGTAACTATAATATAGAGAGAGCAAAGCTGGTAAATCCTACAACCTTTGTTTGCCACACGACCAAGGAATAGATCATTTAGGATTCCCCCCAGCCCTAGCAAAGCAATATCAAATGACAATCATTGTATTTCACCTAGGAGAATACTGACATTAAAAGACACACATAGACAGAAAAGCAATCTGTAGGAAGTTACATGGGTTTTCAACATGAAAGGAATTCTTTGTATGAGATTTTGTGCGTGACACGGGGCAATTTCACAGGGAAAAAAATTAAGTGCAAAAATGGTAACTTAAATTGTTCATTAACTACAAATCTAAAGTTGGTGTGGAAGAAGAATGAATTGTGGGCTTGTACCCCTGCAGTATGTTATCTAAAACCTGAATAATGTCACAATTATCCAGGGCTGACAGAAAGGAAGTCTCTTTTCCAAGACTGCAGAGAAACAAGGGAAAGATACAAAGTGGGTTCTGCAGTTCCAGGAAATGCAAAATAAGGTCTGGTTTCTCTACCAGCATGGGACCAGTTTGGCTGGCTAGGGTAATGTAGTGCCAGCCATCCATGGGGAATTAAAAAGATTTCACTCCAAGACACCCCACATTTCTCACAGTAGAGAGATATCCCTGGTGACCCAAAACTTCTCTGTGTACCATCTGTACCTATGTTGAGAACTTTTATTACCAAATAAATAATTTATTTGGCATCAGGTTGTTATTGCTGGGTGGAGGGAGATTTTCTTCTACAAAGTCTAAAAATTATCAACTCCCAATGAACTTTACTTAAGTATAAGACTGCTGTGTTAATTATGTTTATAAATACTAGTTCTCTGATTATGAATGAATGGGTACCACTATGTTCAAAGTCAAAACTATTCTGCAGTTGTGGAGATGGAATGGGGAAATTTATAAATCATAGGCAGCTGACTGTTGACACTGCTTTTCTGTGGAGAGTAGAAGGAAGGAAGTGCTATCTGGAGTCCATACACTTCAGAGGTAGAAAATTTCAAAAGTCCATTTCTACAGTAATGCAGAAGTACTATCATCTCAACTGTGAAGACATAGAGATGAACACTCAGCACACTATCGTGTTCAATTGTAAGGAAGAGACCAAGATCAGTGAGGCAATTTGCAGTCAGAATTGGAGAACAACTACAAAATAGCAAAAAAATCAAATGCACAATAAGGGCACCTTATATTTTTTGTACACTTTTACAGGAAAGTAAAACATGAATGCAGTAGGGCCAGAGAAGGAAGATGTGGAGAGTGGATGCTGGCCTCAGAAAATGCAGCTTCCTAACGCTATGTATTTGAGTCATTTTCTTTCATGATTTTTACTAGACAGGAACAAAATCCAGTTTCTCAGATGGGCTCAGACACAAATTCATTCAATTCATTAAATCCTGCTGCATTGCAGGAAAAAAAAAAAAAGTTACTTTATTGTATTACATTTTCTCCAACATGGAGTAATGGAAATATTAATAGCATACTCAAAAATACTTAAATTGCTTTTCTACAAGAAAGACTATAGTTCATCCTATGTAATTTTAATATATTTATTTATAATATATTCTTATTAGAGTTTAGACATAGGAATTATGGCTCATGATCAATAACTAGTTAATGGTACATTTCTGTGTTTAAAATGGATAGTGCTAGGCACGTATACTCAGCTCATAATTGGTGCTTCCCACATACAGCTCTCTATACAACCTTTCTTGCCTATTTTTCATCACTCTGCTATTCAGTTTCTTGCTTGCATACATTATCATGTGCACGCATGGAAACAGGTTCAGCTGGTTAGAAGGCTTCTAAACATGAACATTTTCAAACTACTTCAAAATGATAGCATTTTAAAATATTACCAAGATGTCAGGAGAGGCATTTATGTTCTTTATTAAATATGTTTCCTTTCTATTTTATTATACGATATCTTAGCATAGTGATCAAAGGCAGTTGTGATGGGCTCTAGCAAGTCAGAGTATGAGCGACTTGCCAAAATTCTACAGTTCTTAAAAGTGTGGATTAATTGCTCAATTTTTCCATTGTGGTCTCATTTTATAGATGGGAATCTGAAACAGACACAGGGAAATTAACTTGCCCAGAACCACACAAGAAGTGTGTGATGGAACCAAGGACTGAACACATTGACTGTTCCTTCTTCTGCCCCATTGTGTTACTGTCTTCCTCTACTTTGACATGTCCATTAGAAGTAACAAGCTGGAAAGGTCTCTGCTACACAGATTAGGCTTTTCCCTCCTTCCTAAATTGAGGATCTTGTATATACTACTTATTGGATCAGGTCTTTGGTGGAGAAAGTCAGGGATCAGCTCCTCTGTAACAGATATCTAGGGAACTTCTTTGAGTCTCAGAAATTCTTTATTTTTCTTTCACTTTGTCTGTTTATAAGTTGTTTATAAGACGTTTATGACTTAAATCCATAAAAACCTATAAATCCTTTCAAAATGAACAGGGTCAAAGGAATGTAACTAGTATTTGGTTTGTTTTTTTTCTTTTTTTGTCATATCTTTCATTCATACATAAAGTCTCCAGTGTTTTTTCAGTGTCAGATTCTAAGTAAATAAGTAAGCCCAAAAGAAGACATTTTCTTGGTTATTTCCTTGAGAAGTCATGACTCACCACTTCCCTGGCAATGTTCACCAGAGATTTCAAGAGGGCAGATTACTTTACCTTGGTAGATGGCTTAACAGTGAAGCAGACAAGAGACAGGTCTTAACAGGACTAAACTGGAGATTAAATGACATAGTCACACAAAAATGGTTTCCTCCTTTTATGCCCAATTGCAGTAGGCAACCATGACGTGAACTGCAGTAACTGCAATCTTCATCCTCAGACACGACACTTTCAAATAATCAATGGTCTCCTCTCTTCATGAGGCAGTTAGAGTGCCAGGATATGTTTCTCCACACTTATCAATGAAAGAACTAAATCACACTGACCTATTCTTATATACTCCAGTTCTTTCACAGCTACTTACAGAAAGTTTGTTTTTTCTCATCCACACTCAAAATAATTTTAAGTAATCAGCTGAGAAGAAAACAATAAAGGTTTGTCTTCTCCCTTTGCTTCACATGAAGGACAAACCTTTCCTGGGTGAGGAGATGAACTTTTCAGCTGAGTGGACCAATTACATTTTGAGTAAACATTCTGTCATGAAATACAGATGATGTAAACACGTTAAAGGAAGTCTCCTGGATTCAGAGGCCTGATAGGAAGACTTGTGGTATGTTTTCTAGGGGCATATGAATATTCATGTTTGACTTCCAAGGTAATTCACATTGGGAAGAATGTCAGTGGTGGGGGAAGAGCAAAGAAGGTCTTTTCAGCATTTAATTTTTTCCTTATTCTTTTTTTTTAATTACACAATTCACAAGGAATACAGAAATTGAGCCTTGCTTTGGATGAAAATTATATTTGCAAACTTGTTTTTAATTATCTAACTACACACAGAAGTGAAATAGTTTACTGCATTTAACCTGGTGCTACACTGCAAAGGAAATTTTGGCATGGTCTTTGCCCACATGTTAATGTTGCTACAGTGGCAGGTATGGGCAGTGCCATTATACTAAGTCTGTGAGGGTGGGGTTTTTTATTTTATTTAATAAGTGAAGAACAGTATTTTATGCTTTTAATCGCTATGCTTTGCTCTTCGCAGGGAAGAACTTTTGCAACAGGTGAGCTTGTTTTCTGCCTTTTTTTTTCACCAGTCATTTTGAGCACAGCAACACCCTTGAAGGCAGACACAAATGTTGAGATGAATTCTTTGGAAAGGGCATAATGCCTGTTCACCATTTTCAGCCACTGCTATTTGTGAGCAGCTGACCATACTGCTGAACAAACAAGGTATTCTAGGAAAATAATCTGCTCCGACAGTATTTTTCCTTTTCTACTCAATGTTTATTTGAGTCTATTTATGCTTCTGAAAGACAAGAGAATTTGTCAACTTGGCTTGTTAGACAAAAGATTTAATTTCATTCTATAAATAATATCCTTTTCACCAGGAACTCAATCCTAAAAACTGATCCTAAAAAGTATTTGGAACCCCATCCAAGGTAGCAAACAAAAGAGAATGGGGAGGAAGCAACTGTTTTTCAGTCTATGGCTAGCCCACAGCAGTAACGAACTAGCTTAAACCTCTGCCTGGCAGCAGTTCCTGTCTTTGAGGTCCTCCATAAAATATATCTAGAAGATGGTTTCCAATTTCCTTTTATTTGAGTCTGTATATCAAAGGCCACACCTGAATGACTTTTATAATTAAGATCTCTGAAACTCTGATTCATGTTGATCTTTCAGCCTCAGACCTTTCATGCTCCATAATTTCTTTCCTAAAATATGGCTCCTAGAATTGAACATGTAGGTTCCAGCTATGTTACCCCTAATGCTCAGCATTAACCAATTTATAATCTCAACTCCTCTGAGTCTCTTTTTACTCCTGCCAAAGATTATTCAAATAGCTTTGGTGTATTATTTATGATTAACCCTGCTTCCCAAGGTGATTTTTTTTTCTCCCTACAATTCATGCATTTTTTAGGGTCTTTATTCTTAAGTCTACCAGTATAACTTTTGTCTTCAGTCAAGTTTATGACCCAAATCAGTTCAGATTTATCTTTTTTGCTGTTTTATTCCTATCTTTTTTGCAACCAATCTGACTTTCTGGTTAGTATAAAGTATTTTTACTTCTTCACTGAGCTATTAGTAAGATTAATTTTCATACTGTATATGTTGCATGTTTATATCAGCAATGACACTAGTCAGATTCACTTTGCAGAATTTGCAAAAAATATTTTTGTCAAATAAAAGTTTGTGAAGCTAAAAAAAAATACAATCTGATGTAGTCTTGCCCTAAGAGAAGAAACTGTTTACACAAGGCAACACATATACTTGGCCAAAAAGGGATCAGTGGCCAAACATCATGTGAAAATGGATATTCAAAAGTTATAAGAACTTTTAAAAAAAATTGAAGGCAGATAAATAGCAGTGAAGTTAGAGGACACTGCCTCTACAGAACTCCCAAAGAAAGCAAGAGAAGAAGGACGTGTTTTTTCAGCAAGATCATGAACTGAAATAGCAGAAAATCCCCCTTGATATGTCTTTTACGATATAGGAAATGAGACAGAAATCAAACAAACATACACTCATCCAAGCCACTGCTACACATTTCACATTCAGGCACTAATGGTTTAAAATACTGCTCTAAAGCATGTGAAACATTTGTAGCTCTTCATCTTATAAATGGCAAATTGGCTTTGGAAGGGATCACACAAAGTCAGACAAAGTTTGAGGTTGAGGTAGACCTCTGGAGATTATCTGGTTACCCTCCTGCTTGAACTAAGAGTCAGCTGCCCAGGACTGTGTCCAGAGGACTTTTCAGTGTGTCCAGGATGGAAACTCCACAATCGCTCTGGGAAACCTGTGCCAGGGCTCAGTCACCCTCACGGTGAAAACATGTTTCCTGATGTTCAGGAGGAACACCTTGTACTTCAGTTTGTGCCCATTACCTGTTGTCCTGCCACTGGGCACCACTGAAAAGATCCTGGATCCATGCTCTTTGCACCCTCCCTTCAGGTAATTATAGACATTGATAAGATCCTCCTTGAGCCTTCTCTTCTCCAGGCTTATCACTCCCAGTTCTCTCTCAGTCTTTCCTCATATTAGAGATGTTTCAGTTCCTTAATCATCTGTGTGGCCCTTTGCTGGGTTCTCTCCAGTATGTCTATGTCTCTCTTATACCAGGGAGCCCAGAACTGGACAAAATACTCCAAATGTGGCCTGGAGTAGTCAGAACAATTCAGAAACAGACTCTTCTGAGTAGTTAACCCAGATGTGTTCCGCTTTAGACACTCCTATGACCCATCTTTCTTGGGATCTCTAGGTTTCTAATACTTCTTAAAGCTTCACTGGCATTTATTTAAATTATCTTGACAGCAAACTACAGAGCTCACTGTTTCTCTGAAAAGATCAAAAGAGCATATGTTATGCAATCTTTATCTCAAAATGATTCAGAAGAGAAAATATCCTCAATTAATTTAAAATCATTAACATGGTCTCTTTTGCTCTATCACAGCTGTGAGATAAAGACCAGATGAGATACAGATTTCGGATACAAAGCTTGGGAAGAAAGAAAGTTTAAGAATGTTCAGTAAAGGAGTCAGTATAAAATCAGTCTTCAAAGAATGTAGAGCCTGGGAAGAAGTGAGTAGCTATGGTAGCTATGTTTCAAAATTTATTGAAGATCCTTTCCTTTTTTTTTTCCCTTCTTCATTTTAAAAGACTAAATTATTTTAATAACTTAAAATGTGTTTTCATACCAAAAGCACTCAGATCACATAGTTTGAAATTGTTTAATTACAAGTAATACAAGTACAGTTGAGTTACATTATATTAAGGTCAAAGGCTTTGATTATGCCAAAGCATTTCAGACCACTTCAGGTTTTAGCTATGTGCCTCAAGATGTAAAAAAAGAAGTCAACATGCCACTTATGCTTGAGGTGTCTGTAATGTAATGTAATAAAAGAGCAGGTCAAAGATGTCCAAGGTTCCCTGTTGGCATAGTTTAAATCACAACAGAAGAAAAACAGGTTTGTTACTCTGACTGGGGAAAATCTCACATCAACATCTAGTAATCTGTATGATCTTTGGTGCATATGTCAGACCTGCTCACCAAGTATCTGGAGAAGAATTGTTTCTGGCACATGACAGCACAGGAACAGAGTGCGAGAGATCATCCAGGAGATATGACTCCAAGGGTACTCTTGTGTCCTTGCAGACAGCCATTTCATCATAAACACTCCCTGCAGCACTTCACAAAATAGGCTAAAAATGCTCCTGTATGGGAAAGAGAGAGTATCAGACGGCAGCAAACCGAGGCATGACTGCTTCTTTGCCTCTCTAGAGTGTATTGATGAGACCACAATAGTACACTATTAAGCCCAGTTCTCAACTGCAAGAACGATGTGGAAACCCTTGGGAGAGAAACATAAGAGAAGCTGAATACCACAAATAAGCCTTGAAGGAAACTTGTTCTTTGTGCTGTAAGCTGTCATTTTATTAGTGAGCATTTACATGAAAGGAGTGAATGGGTATATAACGACTGCACTAAAATGTCATGAAAACATGACAGTCAGGCAAAAATAGGAACAAAACTGTAGTTTACCTTGACAGTGACTATAATCAGATTGAGTCACTCTGAATCGGATCAAAATTCCTTCTAGTCTAGAATCCTGTCTCTGACAACGTTGTTAGGAAACACTTTGAAAAAGACTACAATAACAGGGGAAGAGTATGGTATACTTCCCCAGAAAACTTTTCCAGGTGCCAGTGACTCTGTGCAACTTCAAAGACATGACCAGCATTTTTTATGTAAGGTAAAGAGGATGAATAGACACTGTTCTACAGTACCATAATGATATGTCCACCAGGACATGGAGAATGCTGATGTATAACGTTAGAGAGAAATCTTTGGTTGGAAGAAGTGTGAAATTTTTGCATGGTTTATTAAAAAAAAAAAATTCCCCCTAATTCTGATCTTATAGCGCCTGGGGAAATAACTAATGTAGATTTTTATATGCATAAAATCAGTTTAAAGTTTAGGTAGAAGTTGCTGCTTGTTTTTCCCAGCAGAACACAGCTAGGAATACCAGTGTGCATCATGTTGTAAATCATATTAACAGTCAAGTTAACACTTTTCTGCATCCCATTTAGAAAATAATACCTGCTTCTTATAAAATGGAGAATTCTTTTTAATTTGTAGAGTGGTCCTATATACACCTCATTGTGCTAAACGTCATCATATATCATCATTTATTATGATGCATACCCAATACTCTGCAATAACGTAAGGCAACGATATTACTATGGTGCGGCATACATCTGGGGAGAGAAAGAGGGAGATGCTGGTTTTGATGTGAATAAAATGTCATATGTTGTTTAGGAGAGCATAGGCTTGGGTGTTACACAAAAATACAGTTACTATATGATCTGAAAAATCTCTTTTGTGCCATGACACCTTCAGACCTTTCAATTCCGATTCAACTAATGCTCATAAATTAGGGAAAGAATATTACAAAATTTGGAAATCTTTCAAGTAAACATTAAATCCAAGTCCATAATCTTCATTATATTAATAAATCGGAATTACCTGCTAGTGTGTCAAAAGTATCTATCAGAAAAAATGTTACTCATTTGAGTTTTACTGTAAATACAGAAAAAAAAAATTCCTGAAAAGATTTTGTAAAAGTACACTTTATATACTGCACATTAGATAGAGATAGCAACATGCAGAAACAGAAACCAGCTTATTTTTCCTCAAAGTTTTCAGTTGTTAAGTTTCCAGTGATTAGAATCAATCTCTGTTGTCAGCAGGAAAATAAAATTCATTAGGCTTGTGCCCTCCATGCTATCAAGAGGAAGCAAACTCTTGAAAGAACAAAATATCTTTTGCTTGATTCTGGCATCTCCTTCACTGGTACCAACAACACTGATTTCAGAGAGCATTAATTTATACTGGTGTACTCCAGAGGGGAATTTGGGCTTCCAGCTTTATCTTTCATTCACGAATAAGAGACGCTGAGGACAAAATCTGAGGTAGTTTAAACATAGGTTCCTAAATATAGCACCCTAACTTGCTGAGAGCACACATACTTCCTGTTGAAGTCAATCAACTCGATTTAGTCTCTCACTTGCACAGATTTTGTGCCATTGTAATACAAATGGCATTACTCTAGAGTGTCTTCTGTGAATAGAGAGGAAAGTTGTGTTCATTTGTTTTCAATACTAATTCACTTAAAAAAAAAATTTCATTTAGACACCCCAGCATAGATTTCAGCTCTTAATTCCAGAACATGAAGCAGATTTTCAGGTATTTATAACCATATATTTGTACACAGCAGGATAGGTAATCCTATCTGCACAGTGCAACCTTGGAAGTTTATGAACAATGTGTATATATAGCTTTTTCAGAAAAGTGTGGGGTTTCGTTTGTATTTTATAAAGACACAAGGAGACAAGGAACACATTAAACTTTGTAGTTAGTCAGCCTGCCTGTTGTGTTCTTCTGTTCACACTAAACTAAATGCCACTGTAAGGATTTTCCACAGTGAGGAATCTCTTGGATTCAGAGTTGGTTTAAGTTTTGTTCACACTACAAATGAATGAGCCCCAACAGAAATACTTTTCTTACCTGGTCACTGATATATATATTATTTTCAAAATGAAGTAAAGCAACATTGCAAAATGAAGCACAGGGAGGTCAGATTTACATTTGATGAACCGCCTATAATGTACCCATATAGAACCGTAAAATTGATCACAGGTTTTATGTTATCTCAGCCGCTGCTCAAAAAAGAAAAAAAAAGAAAGGGACCACATGTTCAACCATTGATGCCTTTGATCATGCATGCAGGCACTCCTTCCATGCAGCCTTTCAGGTAACTAACTTACTCCTACATTAAAATATTGTGGGTACAGGTTCCCTTGGTGATGCTTCAAAAGTATCACCCTAAATTCCATTAAATACTATAGGCTTTTGTACAGACACTGATAACAAAGGCTCACTGCATTTTTAACAAGATACAGGTCTTCAGCATAGAAGGTTTTAATTTGAATAAGTAAGTTTGGAGGTACCAGGTAAAAATCATCACAAATTAATTAAAATGTCTTCCTTTGTTTGGGGTGATTAATAATACATAAGGAAACCAGGTTTTACATAATTCATCAATCTGACGCAAACTGGCACTGTCCAGTTCCACCAAGTGGAAACCCAGCTACTCTGTGGCACTTGAAAAACAGCTCTGAATTGATGCACTTCATCCGTCTGCCACAGGACTTAAAGTCATATGGATCCAGTTTGTCACATACTAATGAACTTTCTAGGACTGAGGTGGTAAGAAATAAAAAAAAAAACAAAAACACCAATATGCTGAGTTTAAAACAGGGCGGGTTTTTTCCTTTTTTAAGCACCAAACTGACAAAACCGAAAAGTAACATACTAGCAATTGAAGATGGAGAAGGACTCAGGTAAGATAATGTAGCTTATGTTCACATAGCTAAAGGATTATTTCCTAAGGATCTTGTAATTTCGAAGTATGTTGTTCACAAGGAAATCTAGCACCAAGCAGATATAACACAAAGTTCAATCTGAAGCAGCAGGGTGCCAACACTGGAATTGAAACAAAGCGGCAGCAGATCCAGAGGTACATGGTCATAGCAGGGAGCCTTTTCCAGTAGGAAACAGGCAGTGAAATACTTCCTTAGCAGCATTCGTCTTCCCTGCATGGACAGACTTTGCTGGAGAGTCCAAAAGGAACAAGGAAAACTGTACTGAGCTCCCTTCAGTTCTTAGCCTTGATCAAGCTGTGTACTTTTACCTTCTTTAATCTTCTTTCATTATCCTCTTAACCCACTGCCTGATTGTGTGGCACTTATAAACCATTTTTACTCAAAATCTTTCTAAGCACTCCGGTTCTTTCAGTTGTTTCCTCTCCGTGATTTGAATTTCTTTGTGGTTTCTAGAGTTCACATTTTTGCTTCTTTTTTCACACCATGACAGAAAATCTGTCTCCTCTGCTTGATGTGTAATGACAACCCTTCATTTGCATCTGTGCACAGTACTGTAACACAATCAAAGACACTTGCACAAGGCAGAGCTCTGGTACCTTAGACTGCCTCTGGGCTGTGCACAGCGACACCAGCACTGCCTGCCAGCACCAGCTTGCTCAGCTGCCTGTGGCAGTTTAAGGAGTACACCTTCCTACTTAGCTTTAGATTTCTGTGTCTGGTATCTCTAGCATAGGTACAAAACACTTTTTTTAGTGTCCAGTGAAACCTGAAGTATGCAGGCCAAACCGAAACCATCTGGCAAGATATCAGCTGATGAGCATTATTTTCAAAAGAAATATTTAAAAATAATCATCAAAGTAATGATCAAATGCTTAAATCATGATCAAATACTTTATTTACAGTGTATATGGAAAATATATTATATTTATCTCGATTAATTCCCTACCTTAAAACTCCCAAGTATTTTCTGGTGAGAGTTGTTCTGTTACTAAGTGTAATTCAGCTATTCTCTCTCTTGTGATATGTTTACTACTTGTACTGCTGCTCATAGAATGGTTTAGGTTGGAAGGGACCTTAAAGATCACCTAGTTCCAACCCCCCTGACATGGGCAGGGACACCTCCCACTAGACCAGGTTGCTCAAAGTCTCACCCAGCCTGGCCTTAAACACTTCCAGGGATGTGGCCTCCACAACTTCCCTGGCCAACCTGTTTCAGTGTCTCACCACCCTCACAGTAAAGAATTTCTTTCTAATATCTAACTTAAACCTACCCTCTTCCTTGTTGAAGGGTTCATCTTGGAACATAAATAATTTGATTGACATCAAGACCTGGCTGGATGGTCTAGTGGGATGTGTCACTGCCTGTGGCAGGGTGGTTGGAACTCGATGATCTTTAAAATCCCTTCCTCCCCTATGATTCTATGACATTTTTGGAGTTAAGTGCATAACATTTACTTTTCTTCCAGTTTTCCAAACACATGGTTTAGTAAAGATATGCCATAGAGTAAAGTCTGGCAATTAATTCTCTTAACATCTTGAATGTTTAGAATTCTTGTGTTGGTCTTTCTTTTAAGGCAGATACATTAATATTATTTCTATTTAAGTATTGCATCAAAAATCAATAGCAGATTCTATTTGAGTGTGATCTAAAGCCCCACCTTTTAAAAAGGAGTTTGCTTACATGAGCACCTCTTCTTCTTCCTTTATTTAATAATAAATACTCCCCACATTGCTGTAGCTGGCTCATTTATTTATGCTTACATACATTATTTTTTCTGTGTGGCATTTTATATGTAATTACAGTTTGACCAGAGCTGTTTTTCTTGCAAAAGGCAAATGTTCAGCACCTCAGTTAATTGAGTCATCAGTTTAGGCCTTCTGTTGCTTAACAGATTGATTTTTTATTGTGTGGTACAACATTTCTGAATTTTTTCTCCAAGTCAATAGCTTTTTTTCTGGGATGTTCATTATAACAAAAGTACTGCTTGGTTACAAAAAAAAAAAAAAAAAAAAAAAAAAAAAAAAAAACAAAGCAAAAAAAAGTAAAATTAGAATAACGTTTTAAAATATTGCTAAACACATGCACTATTCTGCTTCAGGTTTTATCATGGACCAGTGGCCAACTTAACTGCATATAAACCAAACTCTTAGAGTTGCTACAGCAAAATGCAATATTATGACAGGACAACCAAGAGTTACACTGTTACTATGGTAAATACCTGTGCAAAGCACGTGGAAAGATCCTGGTAACTATCAGCGAGATACAGATCTATGCATGAATACTCCCTTTGTCCTTTGGTACATTTGCTTAAAACAGAGAAATACACTTCAAAGTCCTGTAGTTGTTTTCATCTCGCCATATCATTCCCTAGTTTCCTCCCACAGAAAAGATAATGGAGTGATTCTGTAAACTTTAGAGCACCTTATATAAGTTCCCTCTTTTCCAAAGGCCTATTAGTCTGTTGAAAGATTTGAAACACATGGACCACAGCTATTAATTAACAAATATATTGTTTTTTCAATATACATCCATATCTTCAATCCTCAGGTCTAGCACAGAATTATGCATCCACCTGAAACTGTACTGAAAACAGGAAATAATTTCGAAGTAGACAAGAAAATACAATGAGATGTTTTTTCTTCTCTTCTTTTTAAGATAGCAGTGTTTGTAGTTAGAATGTTTTACATTCTGCTACTTATGTTTTCCACATAATGCCTTCAGCCTCACTATTAAATACTGAGTTCTGAAGGCATGTTGTTGGTCTTTATTTAAGACTTTTTGCAATAAATAATCAATATTTGCCTTAAGGATATCCTACAGCAGTTTTGGAAAAACAAAGTCTCCTGTCTCAAAACAGCTGGATGGTGAAACAAGCTTTCTTGACCCTTAAAGAGATAACCACTTCTAGTTTTCTTAGTGAAAAAGGAAAATGCTTTATTGACTTCCATTCATGGTAGAGGGTGGGTTCATACATTAACTTGAAACATTTCTTTTTAATTTCTAAAACAATTAGAAAGTCTCCAATTTATTGCTCCTATTGCCTCTCTTCCAGAAAATACTCCAGTCATGCAATGTATCTGTTATCCTCAAAGTCCTCTAGGCAACAAGAGACTTTTAAGATAAAATGGCAGAATCCAAGTTAAAATTTGCTAACAAATCAGTTTTTTCATTTTCATTGATTTAGCTCCATACTGATGGTGATCAGTCCTTTCTGTGAATACAAAATGGTGATGTGGAAAGAACTCCAGGGTAAAGGCATAACCTGATATATAGAAAGCTTTAGCAACTTCAGTTGACATTTACCAAAGTTGGGCACTTTTTCCCCTTTTCTTTGATTTTGGCTCCAACAGGCAGTGTCAGAATACAGAATATGAAGCTTATTGCATTTCTCTGATTAGAGTGGCAGAAACTGCTTCTAATCTTCCATCATCCTCAAACTGACTGCTGTCTGACGTTGTCAGTGCTGAGCACTGCATGTACCTGCAAACACTGGAGACTGAAAAAATATTTCATTCTAATCCAAAAGAAATATAACTGGAACTGCACAGACATTGCCTGTATCTTCTCAGAGAAGATACAGAGAAAGGGAAATTAGCTAAAAATCTATATTAATTGAAAAATAGGAGATGTTTAGAGAATGTTTTCCTGTGCTATACATTTCTGAGACAATATTTTATGTAGTATTTTATAGTAGTATTTTTTATGTATTACATAAACGTTTTTTATGAATTACATTTTATATGTAGTATTTCATACTATCGTGCAGTAGAGATGCATGTTCATTAGACAGGCAACATCTGCATATTCAAAGTAAAAAAGATGGGTCCAAGCCAGGACTCTGGATCCAAACAGATGGCAGGTAACAAAGGCTAGTTCAGACAAGAGTGTTGATGGCAAAAGACAAAAGCTTTACTGACAGGGTGATACATAAAAAATTTCCAAGCTTATGCTGAGGTTGTATTACAAGCTAAGAGATTCTGCCTATCAGCCTGCTCTTAAGCTGCCAAATCCTGCCCCGAGGAGCTATCCAGTGCAGTACATTATTTTATCAACCCCGAGTGCTCACAATTTGCAAAAGAACAAAGCACCTACACCTCTGAAAATACCACATATTTGGAAAGCCTTTTAAAGCATAGATTCTCCCATCTGTTCTACCAGACAATAACCACTTACATTCCTAGTTTTAAATACATTCATCTTTTAAGGAGTTCCTAGAAAACCCAGGCAGTGTCGATCCAGGACTTCTTGGGTTTAAACTATGCCCTGACTAACAAAACACTGTAAATAATTGGTGGTCCTCTTTTCTGAAAAGTCAAAATATCCATCAGAAAAGCGGCTTTTACATACTTCTTCTAGAGGCCTGTTGTCATGAGGGAATTCAGGAGAGAGGTAACTGCAAGAACAGAATCACATCAACCAGAGACATAGATTTTATTTTCTAAACAGGTAATCAGCAGGTGTATCTTTACATAAGGAATGGCAAGAGGAGGTTAACTTTACCATTGTGTTGGGAAATTGCTCACTGAATAAAAAGAGAAAGCTGTCACATTGACACTTATTACACATGTTTTCTGCTAGTCTTCAAAGCATTACATGTTTCAGTTATGGCAATGAATTAGGCTAGAGATTTGTCTAGTAATGCTGTAATTTGTATTGTTCAACAAGATGACCAGAGAAGGAGAAACATTAATAGTAATAAATACAGAAAAGGAGATGTTCTCATTAGTCCACTCTGAAAAATTCATACCTAGTCAATAATAAACTGACTGTTGGCATTAGTCCTCTAGATAACCAGCCAATATATAGTCATTGCTGTCTGTACACTTTATTTCTAAATTAGAGAAAAGATCCTACAGCACTACAGAGAAAGACTAGCCATAGATTAATTTGCAGAGGCTTCTCCTGCATTTCAGAGTCTTGGGTACATATTTAGCACTAAACCAGAGGCAAGTTATAAGCTAACCCTTCATCAGTCTTTTAATCTCTCATTTCTTTTCAGTCTCACTGTAGACTTTGGAAAAGGTAACAAGGGGATTTATGGGAGGTTTCTGACAGGAAAAAGGTACAGAATGTAAGGTTCTTAAGACCAGGACTCTGTCACCTCTGAGCTCTGCTTCAGATTTACTCATGGCTAATGATGATCCATGAAGTCATCTGAAATGGGCTAACGGGCTGTTTCTCCAATAGTTGCTTGCAGAAATTACACAACAAACGCCACCCCAACATCTACTATCCAGGAAATTGAAGCTCAAAAGACACTAGGTCTGAGTAATGAATCCAAATGACTATTTCATACTACCTTTGCAATTCTACAGTCCTTTTAAGGGAGGAGGTGATGGCTTTTTTCTTAGTTTGGGGTTTTGGAGACAAAAGAATCTTAGTGAACAAATGGTGTGACCAAAACCAAATATGCTGTAGCACATGGCCATGATCTGCATAAGCCAAGTGTGCTTTTTAAAAGGAGGGATCTAGGAATATAGGAGATGGAGATTGTAACTTCACTGAAGTCTCTAGGTGATTTTCACTAGGCAATGACACAACTGCTAACAAAACAAGCAAATAAGCAAACAAAAGTCAAGACTTTCTTTTCAGCAAATCCTAGATTTTGCAAAAATCATATGAATACTGTTCTCCAAAAGGACTCCACTGAAAAATATGCATTAAAAACTCTAGTTTTTAAGGACAAAAGACATTATTGATGCTTTACTGTTTTACCCTTAAATAAGACTTACTTAGACAAAACCTGAAGGGTTAATAGTAGCAAAAATTACAAATAAATAAAAGAACAACTGTGTTCTAAACCCATCTCTTGTGTGACCTCAAAGAGGTAACTGTTTGAATGATTCTTTTACCAAATCTGTTTTCTGCTGAAAACATTTACATTTCTTAGTTTTCAGGATGTACATGTAGTTTTCTTTGGCAATTGCTCCACCTATTTATTGAGATGCATGGAGATCTTCCAGTAACAAAATTTGTAATACAAAAAAGTGCATGGGGAATCAAATTAGTAAAAACAAAACTTGTATCATATATACTGAAAAAAACACATATAATTTATCGGAATCACATTCCATAGGAGAGCAGGAAATCTGCAGACAGTACATGTAAACATAAGATTAAGTTGTCATATTACCATGCCTGAGACTAAGCAGATATGAAAAGAAATCTTAGCTACGCATTTTTTTCTCTATTAAATAGGCATTTTAAAGCTGTGCGAAAAAGATCTCAAGAACACTAAAACACAGTCACACACACAAATGTACTAGACATATAATAAACTAGGCATATAATAAATATAATAACATCTTTAATCCTTTGAAATATCAGCTATGGCATTGGCAAAAAAAGTCATGGCTTTGTACCATGGCACAAAGATATATGCTGACAGAAACAGCTGTCAGAGGAAAAATGAGTGAATATATGTCCAAACAGAATTAGTATCTTGATGTGAGATTCCACTTCTCATCCATATTTAATTGATGTTTAAAGTTTAAATTTTAAAGATAAAACACCTTTTGCCACTACCATCAATGAGCTATTGAAGATGGCATTGTAAAGGATGGGTTCAGGGACTGGCAGGTTCAGCAATTCGCAATTTCAGAGCCTGGGCCTCCATGCTGGAGGTTCTGGGTTACCAGAGCATTTTTCAAGCACAGCTTGCACTTCATTACACATCATTCCTCTACTCTGCTCTGGTGAGACCCCACCTGGAATACTGCATCCAGATCTGGAGTCCTCAGCACAGGAAGGACATGGACCTGTTGGAACCGGTCCAGAGGAGGGCCACAAAGATGATCAGAGGGATGAAGCACCTCTCCTATGAAGACAGGCTGAGAGAGTTGTGGTTGTTCAGCCTGAAGAAGAGTAGGTTCTGGGGAGATCTTGTAACAGCATTCCAGTACCGAAAGGGAGCCTACAGGAGAGATGGGGAGGGACTCTTTATCAGGGAGTGTAGCAATAGGACGAGAGGTAACAGTTTCAAACTCAGAGACAGGAGATTTAGATTAGATGTTAGGAAGAAATTCCTTACTGTGAGGGTAGTGAGACACTGGAACAGGTTACCAAGGGAAGCTGTGAATGCCCCATCTCTGGAAGCGTTCAAGACCAGGCTGGATGGGTCTTTGAGCAACCTGGTCTATTGGAAAGTGTCCCTGTCCATGGGAGGGGGGTTGGAACTCGATGATCTTTAAGGTCCCTCCCAACTCAAACCATTCTATGATTCATTAATCCCATGTGTTTCAACAGCAGGGCACTCCATGTGAAAAATTGAAGGATTTCCCTAGTGTTCTCTGGTGGGGACAGAGAAGAAAATGAACAATATTTTTCTTTTGAAGTGAAAGGAGTTTGTTGAGCTTTTCTGTTTCCTTTTAGATACTTATTTCCTTCTCTGGGAAGAGACTGCACACACAGAAAAATGTGTCTCTACACACTGTGGCAAACAAGATAATCTGACATTATCTATTCATATAAGCATAACAAGAAATACCACTGAGTAGCATTAGAACATAGTCTTTAATCACATAGGGGGAGTAGTGTGTCCCCTAAGAGAGGAGAAATTCATAGACTTCAAAGAATTATGAACATCTGACCTCCTGCATAGTAGAAACCATAAATGTCATCCAGCACTTCCTGCATCAACCTCATAATTTCTGCTTCAGTTGCAACATTTGCTTTATAAAGACATCTGAGTCTTGATTTAGAGATCTCTTGAGCAATGTCAGAATGCCTGGTAACAAGGACTTAATCAGAACTGAACAGTCAGTGAATACTCACTATTGGCTCAGGAAGAGCCAAAATAAAACGTTCATGATCTCAAGCTCTCAAGTATGGCTCACCACAGTCAAAAGGGGAAAGGCTACCCAGTACATCGGCATCTGTTGTCCAACTGCTTTGAAAGAACACTATAACGGAAAAACCTTTCAAATCCAATATTCAATGTCTTTTATCAGCGAGGAATAAAGAGCTAGCTTTCCTAATTATGTTTTTTTTAAATTTCTGCCTCTCTTTAGAACAAACAAAATAGAAAGTCCCCCACAGTTAGCAGTAACTTAAACTTCTTGGTCTTCCACTTTATCTTGGATTTTATTAAACCATTTATTAAAAAAATTAATAGTCATTTCAGCATAGCTTCCATATTTAAATATCTCAGCTATCCTCCTTGCTAACATTTAGCAATGGAAGAAATAACATAATTCACTTGATAAAGAGTGCACATATTTTCAGCAGGCCGCAAGATACTTTCCACTGAAGGTTAATACACTGTTAGGGAAAATACAATTACAATAAGAGAGAGAAAATATCTGCATCAGCTATTCCCCTCTATAACCTTTAATCACTGAAATTTCTTCAAAATATCTTGTAGTTCAAGGGCTAATTCACAACTCCAAAAATTCAGAACTCTAATACACCTAAACATGTCATATACAGATGGCTGCTCCACTATACAGGAAATTTTCCTCTTTGTTTTGAATGTGAGCTATTGGAAAAAAGGGTCATGGGAAAGACAGTTAAACCAGTTCTTCAGCTTCTATAATGCAGATTGAAAACAGGAAAGATAAAATAACTTTAAGGAAGAATTGCCTTGTAAAAATCCGTAATATTACTGAAGTGCCATGTGAGTTACTGCACAATATAGCTGAAGTGGCACTTCCGTTTCGAGATCCTGCTTTCAAATACTTGTAATTTTCATAGAAGGAGGTAGAAAATATGGCTGAAAATTCTATATATGTTTTCAATTTGTGTGCAATTTTTTAAGGCTTTGTTCTACTTTCTGGTCTAAGAACACCTATTACAAATTAATCTGTAGTTTAAAATGCCACAAACACACTAAGACATATTATATTACAGGAATGTGAAACTACTATTCAAATAATAACAGGTGAAAATAATACCTACTTTCTTCCATTCACTTATAAACCACAATCCTGCCAAGTGTCCCTCCTGAGAAGACAGGAGAGAAGAATTTTTCTTCTGAAACCAGTCAAAATTCATGTTGTCACCTTTCCTGAGTTTTCCTGAAATTGTTTGCAAACTGTGACCATAAGCAAAGCTTTTGTAACACAGTGGGGAAAACTTTGCATAGCTCTATGCAAGTGGTCTAGTGCAGTGGGTGGGGAACTGGCTGACAGGCTGCACCCAGAGGGTGGTGATGAATAGCTCTTTTTCGAACAGTCAACTTGTCACAAGGGGGAGTCCCTCAGGGATCGATATGGGCCCAACACTGTCTAATATCCTCATAAATGGTCTGGATGATGGGATCAAGTGTACCTTGACGATGTCTGCCCATGCTACCAAACTGAGTGGGGAACAGTTTGGGAGAGCCACCCTGGAGGAAGACCTGGATAGTCTGGAAGAGTGGGTTAACAAGAACCTTATGAAGTTCAACAAGGACAAGTATAAGGTCTTGCACCTGGGCAAACATATTCCAGGAGTGGAGCACAGAATGGGATCTACCTGTCTGGGGATTAGCTTTGTGGAAAGGGCCTGGGTGTCCTGGTGGACAACAAGCTCAATATGAGTAAACATTGTACTGCTGCGGCAAAGAAAGCCAACAGGATGCTGGGTTGCATCAACAAGGGCATCACCAGCAGAGATAAAGAAGTCATTATCCCATTCTACTTGGCACTCCTCAGGTCACACTGGGAATACTGTGTTCAATTTTGGTCCCTGTTACACAAAAAAGATCAGGACAGGCTGGAGAGGGTCCAGAGAAGAGTCACAAAGATGATCAAAGGCCTGGGAAAGCTGCTATATGAGGGAAGGTTGAGAGAATTGGGTTGTCTAGGCTTGAGAAAAAAAGGCTTAGGTGAGACCTTATCACCTTGTTCCAGTATTTAAAGGGTGGCTACTGAGAAGATGGAGACTGCCTTTTTACAAGGAAAGAGAAGGGGTAACGGGTACAAGTTACTCCTGGGGATATTCCAACTGGACACAGGAGGAAAATTTTTCACAATGAGAACAATCAACACTTGGAATAATCTCCCCAGGGAACTGGTGAATTTCCCATCACTGGACACCCTCAAGTTTCAGCTGGACAGGATGCTGAGCCATCTTTTCTAGACCATGTTTTTGTCAAGAAAGGTTGGACCAGATGATCCTTGAGGTCCCTCCAACCTGGGATTCTATAATTCTATGATCCTGTGATTCTCTGTCTTTAATGTCATGATTCCCCAACCGTCTAAATCCTACTGATCTGAACAAGTGACCATATGACAGAGGGACAAGCAGAATGGTTTTCTTTATGCTTTTAGAAAGATGCAATGGATGTATTGGGTTTGCATGGCAATGTTTTTTAGCAGGGGTCTACAGCCAAAAGCTACCCCCATGTCAGTCAGAGCCAGTTCCAACTGTCTCCACAATGACCATGCTGCTGGCCAAAGCTGAGCCAACCAACAACAGTGGTAGTGCCTCCTTGATAAAATATTTAAGAAGGGGACAAAACTGCTGTGCGACTGCAGCTGAGAAAGGAGTGAGAATGTGAGAGAAATAACACTGCAGACACCGAGGTCAGTGAAGAAGGAGGAGGAGGAGCACTGGGCACTGGAACAGAGATTTCCTTGCAGTCTGTGGTGAAGACCATGGTGAGGCAGGTTGTCCCCCTGCAGTCCATGGAGGTCCACAGTGGAGCAGATGTCCACCTGCAGCCCATATACACATGCAGTACATGAAGGACCCTATCTCAGAGCAGATGGATGCACCCAAAGGAAGTTGTGACACTGTAGAGAGCCTGTGCTGAAGCAGACTCCCCTGGCTGGACCTGGGGTCCGGTGGAAAGAAGCCCACACTGGATAAGGTTTTCTGGCAGGGCCTGTGATCCTGTGTGGCCCCCACACTGGAACAGTCTGTTCCTGAAGGACTGTACCCCATGGAAAGGATTCCTGCTGAAATAGTTCATTAAGATCTTCAGCCCATGGGAAGGACCCACATTAGAAATGTTCATGGAGGACTGTCTGCCATAGGTGGGACCCCATGCTGGAGCAGGTGAAGAGCATGAGGATGAAGGACCAACTGAGATAGCACGTAATGAGCTGACCACAACCCCCATTCTCCATCCCCTATTGTAGTAAAATTGATATAAACTAGAAAAATGAAGTGTAACATGTAATCAAAGCAACAAAAAGAACATGCCATAGTTGCTAAAAGTCCTTCATATAGTCCTAATGTCATTTATAGAGAAATAGTGACTAGACATGATTTATCTAAGATCTAACTATTAGGCAAGGTAGCTTTGTTGATAAGCAGGATACTCCTGTAAAGATAGTGATGAACTGTAGGCCTGGTCAGCAAACTGAAAAAACCACCTGGAACTGCCAAGATTAGAGGAGAAGTAGGTAAAAGGTAATTGTGGCAGGGGGAGATCACAACCACCAACTTACTGACCACCTACCCAAATGATACCACCTACTCAAAGGAGAACAATGGAAGAAGAAAATAGAGTCTGTGCACTACTTTACATCGGAAGAAAAGAAATCTTGACCAATCATTAAAGAGAATAACAATGAATATGTATTATTTGTTAGAACATGTAATAATTAGTGTATAAAAAGGGAAATTTTTGAAACTAAGGTGAGCTCCCTTGGGACAAGCACCCCATTTCTGCTCATTAATGGAATAAACTTGGAATTTGCTCTCTGTGCTATTGGCTTGCACACTAGGTAAAGAGCCCAGATTTGGGACAACACCCCTGTGCCACTCTAGGGGAGAAGGTAGAGAATTTGGGAGTGAAGTTGAGCTGGGAAGAAGGGTGAGGTGGGAGGAAGGTTTTTGAAGATTTGTTTTCATTTCTCATTGTCCTACTATTGGAAGTAAATTAAATTAATTTCCCCAAGTCATGTCTGTTTTGCCTGTGATAGTAATTGTTGAGTGAGCACTCTATCTTTATCTTGACTCCCAAGCCTTTTGACAATTTTTGTCCCCCTGTCCAGTTGAGGAGGGGGAGTAATAGACTAGCTTGGTGGACACCTGGTGTCCAGCCGAGGTCAACACATCACAGCACACTGCAGCACTTGTAAAGTATAAGAACATGTACAGCTTTCATTCAGCAGTCAAGGGCTATAGCTAGCATTTTCAAGTGTATTAACTCAGGGTTGGACACCAAACTTCCTACATGAGACATAAGCTAGTGCTGCAAGATGGAAAGCATCTGCAGCTCGTGATGTATCTCCCTGGCACTGCTGAACCTCTATAGCCCCATCATGGTTAATGGTAATGTTAATCTGGAAGCCTGGGAGCTTAACATGCAAGAGCCTGGACTGTGAAGTCACAAAGTTGCTTTTAACATCCACTTTGAAAATGAGTTTGTACAAACTAAAAGTGTACAGTAGAGAACTGACTATGAGGAAATATTACGCTATCAATCCGTCTTTCACAATTTACTTTACACAAAGTTCTGTAAAGGGGATTTAAATACCTAAATGAACACTTTGGTCTATATTTCCTAGCCAAACATCAACAAGCCTAAGCAACTCTAAGCACCTTAAGCAACACTCCCCAACTATGAGTGACGGAATAGCAGTAGAGACATTTCACCCTTGTGAATTATGTATGCATAGTAAAAGTGAAGCTTATTCATTTAGGCTGCCTAAGAGAAAATAAGTACAAGCCTCCATATTTGTGCTAGCAGAATTCTTTTTTCTACATTCACAGGGTAAAACCATTTGGATTTTCACTTCTCTTCCTTCATAACTCATTCAGTCTATTTTAATTTACGTTTTAAGTGACCTGAGCCCTGAAGTAAAGGATTCAAATAGAAATTCAAAGAGGGAAAGAGCATGCAGGAGGCATGTTGTATTTTTAACAGTACATTCACAAATATCACCAAGTAGGTCACCCACCTTTTTGCGTGGCAATCTAAAAATACACACGTGCTCACAAACCTGATCAAATAAGGACACAACTAATGTTATTGCTTCTTCTTTTACCCAGGCACTTTTCAACACAGCAGTCCCCAAACTCCAGCCATGCCAAAAGCAGTCCCAAATTTCACTGGTATCTCTCTTTAGCAATAAAACAGAGATTTATGTGGTTAAACCCACAGAAGAAAAAGAAATAAAATCACCCCAGATGACTAAATCACAGTTTCTGGTGGGTAGCTTAGTAACTGAACTCTTTATCCCCTGAAGGACTACTCAAACCATTTGTTTTCATTTTCTTGACATCCTGTCAGTGTAACATAACTGGATGTGCTGTTCTGCTTGTTATTTTCTGGGGTGAAAATGACTGGCTTTGCTGAGGAATCTTAAGAGGTAATGAATAATAAGTTAGAGGAATAGACCCAGTTGTGTGATCTCTCAGGAAACAGCATTTGCTCATAAGCCCACTTACAAACCACAGAAGTCAGCGGAGATCTCAGGAGCCAGGCCATTCATGTGGGAGGAACTTTGACATGTTCTCTTTATCCTTCCTGAAAAAAAAGATGCATTTAATGAAATTTGAGCACTTTTTTGAGGCTGGTCCCTTCAGGAAAGGTGCCTTTTTCATACACAGAATAGCAGCTCAACTGTTTAATGCTTTGTTACTTTTATGCTTTCATTCTCCCTGCACTGCCAAGGAGGTGGCAGTCATTGTGATGGTATTACAGACTTAAGGAGAAAGCAATAATAACTGGGATATTGGCAGTGCAGTGGGTGAAAATATTAAGTAACCCAGACCTTTTAATTCAGGCACACTGAGCTAGAATTTTGGCTTAGGGAACAAGTGAACACAGGTTCAATGATCTCACACGAGGCTCTAGTGGACATTAGTCCACATCACAAAACCATCAGGTAATTTGTCGGAGAAGTTATACACTCTTCAAAAGATAATCCAAGACTAGTGAGTTCTGACAGTGGTGCTGGACAGGAATCGCTGTTTCTTTTCACATAGCGTTTGCACTGTGTTTAATGTCAACATCACTTTCTCCAGGTATTGTTACTAGATACTCATTTTCATTCACATATCTGCCTCTAAAAGTGCTAGGAGAATTTCAAAGGGGAATATTGGGAAATTTATGTACATACACAGCAAACCAGGACTGCATGTAACAAGGGCAGAGATGCACCCTGTAGCAGCATAATATTAGAGATACAGTCTCTCAGAGACATTATGCACCTGAGAAACCTGCTGGAAACAAATTTCTCCTCTGCTTCCTCCCTGCTCCCAGGGGGTGGTAAGTTACTGCTAGCCTAAGAGTGCTCAATTCCACACTTACACCTTCAACAGTAGTTCTACTGCAAGGATCAATAGAAAAGTGGCTGTACAGAGAGCATTTCCTCATCCATTTCCTAGCCCCTACTCTGGTAAGGGAGTAACTGAGTGAAATCCCAGCTTCCTCCAAAGTGATAAGACCAAATGACTTCTCAAAAGATGAAAGGTGGCTGTCACATCACATTATGTCTTTGAAAAGACTGAACAGCTCAAACAAGAGTCTAGGATTTAACCTTTTCTTTCTGTGTAGTTCTCGCCTATGAGAAAAGGACTGGGGAAAAATTACCTTCTTATTCTGTTAATTTTAAATAGCACACCCCACACACACACACTTTTTTTTTTTTCAAATGTAATAATGGGAGAAAATGAAACAAAACAAAGCCAAACACAAACTTTATGGCAACCTTATGCATTATTACTTGGCAATTTTATTCCTAAATTCAAATCAGTTCTATCTCTCAGGAATGGTGTAGAAAATCCTTGAAAGAGGAATGAATACCTATATAATCAGATTTCCAATTAGAATTCTATTCATTTACTAGTTTATAATCTGTTACTGTACCACAAATTCAGATTTAGGGAGTCATTTAACCAGACGAATGTCTATACTTAGCTACAGTTATTTTTAAAAGGAACAATACTATTTCTCTAAACTCCAAATCCCCATTTTGTATAGTTCCTTTTAAAAATATACTTTGCACTTTTGTAAGTTTTAAGAGCAAAAACCAAAAGTTCTTAATCAAATCCTTCTATTTCTTTATCATGTTACAAAATATTTTCAACTGATATGACCCTCAGTAACGCCTGCCAGAACACCACAAGAAGTGTAAAATAAACACTGAAATAGCAGTTATGTTAATGCACATTCATCAAGATCAACAGGGCAGACTCAATGTCACATATCTACTCCTGCAATTTGTGCATCACTTTGAATCTGGCTTCTCTTCCAGGCATTTACATCCATGTTGTACCACACCATGTTTTATTATACAGAACACCCAAGACATTGTTTTTTTCTGTCTTCACCATCACAGCCAAAGATCTTCTGTATGTTCTCCATATTTCACATGTTGGCTTTTGTGAACCATCTTAAAAAAGGCTGTGTTGACAGTCTCACAGTAAGTTAAACATGTCCCTTTTTATGTGTCATTGTAACTCTGCACTTGCACACTGTCATCCTTTTTTGCCTTTTTTTCATAGCATCAATCAACAAGCCCTGCCTTCAAATACCATTAACTATCCTCACCTTTCTAAGTTCATAAGATACACAGTGAAATTGTTGGCTTCAATGTCTAATCTGAGACTATCATCACCTTGACCAGCTATCTGTCAGATTTTGCACTACCTCCTCTCTCAGCACAGGAAATATTACTGTATCTGTCCATCTTTAAAATCCTCCACTTCCATGATAACCATAATCTTTTCTACTGCAATTAAATAGAGGTTTGTTTTAAAAGATGCTTTTCACTCTCTCCATACATGTTTCATTACTGTCTATTTCATCCACCTGGTGTCATTCACCCTAGCTGAGAGAAAATCTTCACTTATGTGCTTCAAATATTTCTACCTATCCAGCAGGCATTCCTGGCCCTCTTTGATCACAAATATGAAATAAGTGTTGCTAAGTCTGGGATTTATGCTGAGAACTCTTTATGCAATTTTTCTACGACTACTCCACTTACTCATCCTGGAGTACAACAAATAAAGTTCAGGAATTGCGTAGGGTTGTTAAACACTCAAAGGAGCAAAGCTGTAGCCCATTCCAACACCACAGTTGTGATTGGATTGCTTTTAAGATCAAGAAGTTACAAAATATTACCTGTGCCTGTATAAATTAGCACACCCATAGACATTTTTAAGCCCAAACTTGTGAAGTCCCAGTAACCTGAGACTTAACCTGTCTATAGCAATGACCTGTCAGAGACACAGCAGGGTTCCCTGAGAGCACAGGCTGGCAGAGGTCTGGAAAGGAACAGGATGGTACTAGGAGCCCCAGAGCCAGTCACACAAACGTCCAGGTGCTGACATACAGCTGTATAGCAACCTAGTGAAGTTGCACACAATTAATAACACAGGTGGATCTTCCTTAAAAATGTATAGAATACAACAAAAACAATCAGTTGTGCTGGTGCCACTCCTCAGAAATAAATATACAGAGTTAATCACCCTAGCACCCTGTACTGCATGGCCACTTTTGTAAGTATTATCTTTTCATTGTTCAGGTGAAATTCTATTTTAGTATTTTGTAGAATGCGTTGCTGATTCTACTTAGTAGGCTTGGCTAGCTACTCTTTTGGACTAGTTGTTAAACATAAATACAACAGGGTGCCTCCATTAGGCCATCTGACCTAAAGGAAGCATTGCATTTCCAGAAGTACTGTATGTACAGCATTGCAAACACTTGCTACCACCAACATTTACATCATTATTGTTTGATGGGAGGATGTTTGCAGTTTTCGTTCTAGGCACTGTGAGGTCTGGCAGGAAAGCTCCTAATATCCTACCATTCCTGAGAAAGATGGGGAGCATGGCGGAAACTCTCAGAGAGGCACTTGGATGTCAGGCTTGAAACATGGAGAAGATGGCTGCTGCAGGCAAACCAAAGTGCAGGAAGTGCTGACAAGCAGAGAAAGCATCAGCACATAAAAATCAGTGCAAACTAAACATTTAAATCAAAACTGATATAGACGGGGTAGAATAAGGAGAGCTAGAGGTACCCATGTGATTAGTTACTGGGTGGCATATTCCATGGTTGTGATCTGTAAAGGTCCTAGGAGCATGAATTTTAGACTTTCACTACTTCACCCAAAAAGCTTCCATATTGGTGCATCTGCGGGATGATGGTCTATTAAACAGTGCAAACCAAGGTAGCACAATTAATGACCTGAACAGTGAAATGGCTGCCAGCCTCCAGAAGAAAATGAGAAGCGGCAAACTGACCCCAAATTGAATTAGACTGCTTCAGGAATTTGTAAGTAGTTTTGTTAAAAATAAGAATGTGCCTAGTGTAAAAGAGCAGAAGCTTAGTGATACTGTCCATTAATCTTAAGTAAAAACCTACTGAGGAATACAATGAGACGTTTCAGCTCAAAAGTGCCTTCATTTCCATTATTTGGCTATGGCCAGATAAAAGAATCAACAGAATAAAACACGGGAAATCAGATCTTTTAAAACATTATATAAGGCTAGCCTTGTGCTTTGCACAGTACTTGAGAAATGCTGTTAAGTGGTAATGCATATAATCTATCTAGCCAGCTAACTAGTTTAATCCATCACACTGTGTGTGAAAACATAAAAGCAATCCAGCTGTGACAAGTTAATAGTAGGGTTAGGCAGTAAAATGGTAACAAAAACACACTTTGATTAATGATCCCGAATTGTCCAGCTCTAGTACAGATGGCTTTTGTCTAGGTTTATTTAGTGGCCAATCAATGCAAAATAGATCTGGTAATTTAAAACATTATACCAGATCAGAAGTGTTGCCCCATACTGATAAAAGCTGGAGAAAATACCACATTTTCACAGGCAGTAAAAGTAACAATTTATGTAACTAGACCTGCTTCAGAGAAAGAGGGAGAATTTAGATACACCAAACTCAGGGGTCATTCCAGTACTACCTGCAGTGGAAGACATGCTATAATTTGAATAAAATAAGAACCATGCCAAACTATTACTCAAAGAGTGAAGCAAAACCTTTTTTGCCCTCTAAAACATGAGGTATTTCCCTTTCCATGTATCTTAGTTTCCATTTCCATAACCATACTCAAGCAGTTTCCAAACAGTACCAAAAAAAAAAACCTTGATGAAATGTAAGAAGGAAACTTGCTTTGTTGGCATCTCTCAAATCTGTGGTGGTTTGGATGCTCCAGTTTTAAATAGGCACATGTCCATTGGGATACATTAGTACACTAAACAGTCAGCCTTAGCCTTCTTTCTCCTTTAGTGCATAGAACCTTTTCTGTTAAAAACATCACGACACAGTCCCTGTGATCTCGGAATCTGGAAAGCTTGGGATAAAGCTCCCAACCTCAGAGATTCAGGCATTTGTTACCTCAGAGTGCTGTAAGCATCAAGCTGTACTTACCTCCTCTTGACATTTTTCCTCCCAAATACGTGTCCTTTCACTCTGCTCTACCCAACATGTTATAGATTATTCCTAATTATGTCTCCTGTTGGAACTGTTTGGAGATTAAATTTGTAACAATAAGAAGGGCAATAAAATAAGATAATAAGCTACCTGTAGGACCTTTTATATTTGCTGAGAAGTATGAATGATCCAATAAGAAGTCTTCTACATACCAGATAAGTTAGAATAAAAACTAGAACCAGCCTGGAGGAAGTGAAAAGAAGTCTTTTTTTCTGTACAGCAAATAACTACATGGATTCCACTGCTGTATGACAACATAGTGAATGACTTGGGCAAAACGCTTTCCTAGCCTGGAAGATCAGATTAACAGTGCAGTCTGTCTTTCTTGTTTGTGCACAGTGCCCAA
The DNA here is from genome assembly GCF_964106895.1 of Numenius arquata. NCBI lineage: Eukaryota > Metazoa > Chordata > Aves > Charadriiformes > Scolopacidae > Numenius > Numenius arquata. Next base: position 31,943,672 of record NC_133616.1, on the reverse strand, counting down.
GATAGCAAGTTTTCAATTTAAGATGTTTGATAGTGCTAACCCTTCTGACCTGCATAGCCAGTCAGAGTGTGGGATTCCATGAGCAGGTTGCAGTAGAAAGTGAAAATGATGAATGTGTCTTGCCACTGAGGAACAACCGCAGTTATCTGCAAAGAACACAACATCCTGTTTCCCTGAACACTGAAGGAATCTAGCAATTGGAATTGGTTACTTCAATAAAAACTTCAAAATCCTTCTAGCCATTACATGGCACACTGAGCATTTCCTTTACTGTAACACCATGTGTTGTTTCTGCAGTTGCTTACAGCTTACTTCTGTATTGCCTGTATTGCCACCTTCTCCATTTTCTGTCATATAGAACTCTATCCAAACATAATTAAATAAGTTGCATTTCACTCTCCACTGCTTAAGTTTTTAATAGAGTCCATTCTTATCTTGGTATGAGTTGTGGTAAAGTGTACAATGACTTCCTAAAAGGAACTTTACACTTCATAAGCAATGTGATAGCTAACACTGACTGATGCATGAAACAGTTCAAAACAAGTCTGTAACAAAAGAAAATGCATTGATGAATGTATCAGTGTTCACTTCTGATGTCACAGGGTCTAATTCAAATACATTGTATTGGTCCTACTGCAGTAGCCTGTAACAGGAGTTGCAGGTAAGAAACCAGAATTTGTTTCTTAGCCAGTTGTAGATTTATGGATTTTTGTTGTTGTTGTATTGATGATGCCTTTAAGGCAAACTAATAACAAAAGTCTGTGCATAAAAAGTGAAAAATTGGAATACCTGGCAAATTTTTAGCAGAATAGTACCACAGCTTAATTGTCAATATAGCAACTAGCAACATGGAAAGGCTATCATGTAAAGTGACAATGTGACATGCTCTTAAGTAACACAGTACTCCTAAAGTGAACTAAATCGGCCTGCCTGTTTATAGCTGTCCATGAGAAACTGCCTACTGTAGTACTCTATCAGTGGTGGCTGATAGCACGGTATTTCCATCTATCACTTTTGAATGGAAGCATACCTGTCATCTCATCTAACACAAGTAGACATCTAACTATGTTTAGAAATGAACAAGGAACTTGCCATGTTAGGAACTGACAGTAAGTTGGAGTCAAATGTTTTCAAAAAGGCTATGGTAGAGAAGGTTATAACCAATATGGTGTTGGATCTACAGAGAAGAGAAGGAATAATTCATCAGTGACTATATCTGATAGTTGATAGTTCAAGACTCCTGTTACCTGACAGTGTACACTGGGCAGCGACATTCATATTGAGTTACATACTGAGATACCCATGTCCTATCATGTCTAAAGGATAATGCTAGCCTACACCTGCTGCTAATCCTTCAAGCACATTTTAGAGATAAAAAAGTTCAGTGGGTTAAGCTAACCTAGCCAGCTGTCTATAAACAAACACTTAGAAAGTCCTTTGAGATGTGTCCGATTACAAGCAGTGATTTGGAGCATCGTCTGCGCCAAGTGCCTGTAAGTGTTACTGGCAACGTCCAATTACATGCTGACACAGACTCACAAAACACCACAACCCTGATGTGATAAACCAGCTTGCAAACCCATATCTCCCAGTAGAACACTGTTGAATATTTTCACTAATGAAAACAAGCTTATACTTCACAACTAAGTGGATGCAACTTAGATTGGCTGTTTCTTTATCTTTTTTAGAGTTAGTTTTCTATTTTGGCTGCTATGTGGAGTGGCTAGTCCTCATGGGAAAGGCATGGTTTCAGTGACATTCAACAAGGAATTCAAAGTAGCCTCAAGGACTGTGGAGAGGAGTTGCTAGGAGGACTTCTCCATTTTTTTGGCAGGATATTTTAGTCTGGGCCCAATATCATATATGGCCACTCAGGAGGGAACAAAAAACATAATGATTATTGTAAGGGGAGTATGGTATATGCCTAGCTACCACAGTTCCTCTCAGGCTTTACCTACTAAATCAGAGTACCCTTCCAGTGAAAGCTTCACAGTAAGCACACGGCCAATGTTTAAGATATGAATTCAGTTTCCGAGGAAAAATTACCACACAGAGTGCCATAAAATGCAATTATAATCCCTAAAGAAATTAGTTCAACGGGACACATGTCCAAGGGAATTTCAGTGATGTTGAAAGCAATGAATAGATTTTTTAAAAACATAGATGTATCTTTAGAACAGGAGTGCATTCTAGAAAATATCTGTTCTCGTAACTGCTTTAATTATAATCTTACTTTTAAAATATTATAATTAAAAAGATAAAGGAGAAGACTGCTTTCTTTCCAGACAAAGCTCTAGGTGAAGAAACATGTTGCTTCTAATTTTCCTTTGAGTAAGTGGGAATTATTGGAAATATGCTAGGAAGTGTGCTGCAGCTGCAAAAGTCAGCTCTAAAACTTTAAGGAGAATCCTTGCCTGACTAAAAGAAAGGAAAATTTCCTCAAAAGACAGGAAGAGGACATGAATGAGAGAAAATAAAAACTTTAAGAAAAACAAATTCTTTTGTTTAAGAAAAATTTAAGATTGAGATTTTATGAGGTAACCTCTCCCTAGAAAGCTTTTGTCCTTTCCTTACACTAAACAGGATTCTAACATAATGGTTTGCTGGAGTAATACCCATTCTTTTCAGAGAAAAAGGGGGCTTTAATGCAGAGTAAAAATGTAACTGATTAGTGGAAAAGAACTTGTGATGTCGTTTTCCCGCATTATACCTAGTAACCAGCAATGAGATTTATTAAATATATTGGTTTTATGACAAAGAATACTCTTAACTACAAGCTCTTCTTAAATTCACAGATCACTGAAAACAAACAGACATAAGGCATATGAAAGATGATCAGAGAACATCTCTGTGAGTGATTATTTTCACAAGGAGAATGAGAATCTAAGCACTGAGGTGAAGAAAACTGGCAAGAAATGAACAGAAGCAAGCAAAAAGAACATCCTTGTATTCGATCAAGCAATGTGGAAAGGGAAAGAGAAGGGCAAGGGAAAAATAAAGGAAATATACCTACCTGAGAGAAAGGGCTGGCACTGCTGAGATGTATAATTTTGCATACAGAATTTGCCAAGAAACAACAAATCTCAAGCTTCTATAGATTAAAAGCCTGCTATAAGGGAGGGGGAGGGCAATGGGAGCTGAGGAATTGGCAGCAATATGCTTACTAAAACAGAGTATTTGTATTATGCCTGAGGAATAAGAATTCCATATTACAATATCTTTCAGTACCTGAGATTGCCTGAAGCTTTCAATCAGTATATTTATTGTTTGTGGTTTAGTGGCCAAGGACACCTACCACGCATTCACAGGATTGCAAAGGACTGAAAGGAGCACAGCCTTTCTCTGCTTTCCAGTTACAGAAGCAGCCGATATCCTGCCTGTGTCAATGAGACTTTACTTCTGCTGTCAACACCTTTCATTCATGTTGTCCTGAATGATCCTTAGTTATGATCCTTAGTTAGAATGATCCTTGGGCAGGAATACAGAAGTGAACTAGGTCGGAGATTTAAGACAAACTTGAGATGGTCTAACATGTTCCCATTCTTCTTACTGATGACAAGATAGATTATAAGTCTAAAATACAGATTTTGTCCACTTGCCAGAAAGGAAGTAGATATATTGTTCAGAGGGAAGGAATGAACGGACTGATTCAAACTGGTACCCTGTTTTGGTTCATCTAACAATACAAGAAATCCATGTAGAGCCAAACAGTTCAGTCTAAATGGCACTTTATCCAGAAATGGTTTGAAAAACAGAGAGAAATTTCTAAATTCAAGATCAACGAATGTGGTTAATCTTAGGGCTGTTCAGTACCCCTAAATTACTATAGACTGCTGTTATACACTATAATAGCTTGCTGAGCATTTGTTAACTCCAGCAGAGTATATGTACAATTATTTCTAATGAACTCCCCAGCCCCTTAGGAAAAAATAAAAGTCCTTTTGAATTGGTTCTACCTGTTGGCTGCATTAAATTTGGAAACAAAAGCCATACATTTTCAAATCTCCCCATACAATGGGGCTCGGAGCGAGATTGGTATGTTTATTTTCAGAAAACCTCCCAAAGCATTTTAGGCATGGCCAAACTAATACATCTCTCCTTGACAGTTGCAGAACTTTTATTTCCTTAGCTAGAGTGTAACAGATTGCTTGCAGTTTAAGTCTTGATGTTTGGGTTGCACTGCAAAATCTGACTGCCTGCTGGGGCTGTAAAGAGGTCCCATGCAGAGAGGGGAATTCTGGGAACATCTGCCCACATAAACATTATGCAACCAAGGAGTCAAGGGAAGGAACAGCAATTTGTGGGAAGGTGAGAGAAAATAATTTTCCCCTCACATATCAGCAGACTTTCTACCAATACACTAAGCTTTAAAAATTCTGCCCTTGAAATTCTTGATGGTATTGCTGGCAGAACAATTAAAAGAGAAAAACAGGACCCCATCCTAATGAAGACACTGGTTTTTTTCCGTTTCAGAACTTCCTTTATTCTTGTGTGTTTTCAGGTTTGTTTTTTTTTTTTTTACTTTCCTCAATATTGCAGTGCAATTGGAAAAAATAGCTTCACATGAGAGGATTTTCATTTTCATGGCAGATTTACATGAGATTGCCTTTATCTAGGAGATTCTTGATCACCAGTCAAAGCAACAGCTGGTGCACTCTGCTTCAGCTGTATTTGGACATTGGGGAATGTCATGTTATCAAATTGTTTTAAGTGTACCCATCAAAGCTGACATAAAGTGGAACCTGAGACATTAGCCAAGCAGACTGCAGGTTTATTGCATGGTTTCACATCACTCTGCAGAAAGTAAATTGTGCACAGGAAGTGAAACATAGACATTATTCTAATGCTACACTGACTTCACTTTCAACTTTCCTGGACAATATAACTCAATTTAGGTCCCAGGACTTCCCATGTTGTTTCTGGAGTTTTAAATGTTTACTGTTCAACAGCCTGTGAATATCTTTCCAAGATCAGCTTTTAAAAAATTATGAGGCCTTAAACCACTTGTTCCCCCAATATTTCTTTCACACTCATGAACTTAGGTAAACAAAACACGCTATAGGAGTGCAAGGATTCTGCAAGTGTTAAATGATGCGTTTTACTGAATTTGCTTAAGAATACTTTTTTCTGTGGATAGCATTGATGCCCACATAAAAAACTTTATGTGGTGTTAGATCAAGAACGGTTATTGATACAGAGCTGCAGTCAAGTCATAGCAGTGATCTTTGGTAGATAAAACAAAGTTTTTCCTCATAAGCTCTTAATTGCACACACTGCATGCTAGATGCATGCAGTACCTCAGTAGCTTTAATAATTTCCCATTGCTTTAGCCAATGTTGATTTCAATTGTTTATTTCATAATACCTAGATTGACACTATTATTTTCATGACACATTATTGCATTCTGGAAGAATAAACCACACACTTCACCTAATGGCCTACAATGTATAGGATGCGCACACACTAAGTATTCTTTTCACAGTGGATTTCCAAAATGCTTTACAACTCCCATTTTGGCACAAAATTAGGCCATAAATTGCCTGAGCACAGCTCTCTGAGACTGAGCTAGAGTTCTGCAGCCCAAATTTCTGGTTGCCAATCAGGGAGGCAGAAAGAACTTTAAGTGCAAACAGCTCAGGTGTGCAGGAACAGATTATCAGCACCAGGTAGGAAGCAATGAATTCATACAAATCTGATGTTGCAATGATGAAGACGTTGCTGTGCAGCTGCCAACTGATTCCCAAAGAGGAAAGGACATAACTGAACACTTCAGTAACTCAATGCTCTCAAGCGTATGTCTTTTCATGATTTGCCCCAAGTACATCCCTCTTTATTCTCTATTCTTGGAGGTAAGAATGCATACTTACAAAAGGTCTTGAAACATACAATAGCAACAACTAAAAAGCAGCCTTACATTTAATGTTCCCACTTGTGGCTCATACACAGCTCGGTGAAGGTGAAACAATCACAGCCTTGGGAAAAAACAGAGAAGGCTGAATATACTGTTGTGTGTCTTGTGACCTTTTCAAGTACCCTAGAATAGAAATCATTTAGAACTTATAAATAGAGATCCCAGATGATGTTTGCTCTGAGTAACTCTACTGCATCCTCCGCTACAGCACACAGCAGGTGTCAAAAGCAAATTTTACTGAAACTCACATGGTTATGGCAGAAGTTTGGAATCTCACCCTAGCTGACAGTATGTTCACCCTTGGTAAGGCAAATAGAATAACTTATTGTAATCGTTGGTATGTATGGGGAAGCTCAGTTCTAAAATAAGGTTTGTGATATGCACCCATATAATGTTACTGCTGCTTTTTAAGAGAGTACTAAATTTACTACTTCTTGATAAAATCTGTGCTGTCTATTCAGACATCTTTGATAAACACATACTGGTAGTACTGAAAAGGAAAGGACTTTCATGTTTTTACACCCGAAGGTCTCTAGCAGTGTTTTGTTAATTTTTCAGCTTACTCCAGGTATGTGCACTGCTTTGAAGAAACAATTCACCGTTCCTGAGTTGATGCCTGGTTGGGCATCAGCCTACCCATGGGAGGAGGTAAGTAATTGCCTTTGCATCACTTTTTTTTTTTTCTGTTTTCTTTCTCTCTTCTTCCACATCTTCTTAGCTTATTAAACAATTTTTATCTCAATCCACAAGCTTTCTTGCTTTTACTCTTCCTTTCACTCTTTCTTTCCTCTTCCCCTATCCTACTGGTGGTGGGGAGGGTGGAGGGAGTGAGAAAGTGGTGAGGAGCAGGGAGTTGGGCTCGATGATCTTTATGGGTCCCTTCCAACTTGAGATATTCTATGATCCTATATATTGGCAAATGGTTATATATGAGCATCAGAGCAGTATTCATTGAAGGGACTAATAGTGGCACACCTCATAGCTTTTCCCTCTGTGAGTCACTCTATTTGTCTGTCCTCTCTGAGCACATGTAAAAAACCATGAGAAACAGAGAAACAATTCAGTTGGCAGCATTCAGTGTTAACCTGCACCCGCACTGAAGTGTGGCAAGCTTATCTGTTTCAGCCTGCACTTTCTCTTCATTTAGCCAACTCAATTTACGAAACACTATGGACCAAGGAGCCAGGTAGCTCTGCAACATACATTCCAGGGTTCACCATTCCCTTGCTGCTACAGAACTCAAGTATGTGTTTCTTAGGCGATATTCATGACAAAATAGTTCTCAGTTCATCCCTTTGCCTCATCAAAGGACTGATAATCCTGTACGACATACAGTGTTGCCTGCAGTTTCTCAAACTGGCTAAATTCAAAGATAAAAAGGCAGCTAGTCCTTCACTTCAGGTTCACTTCACTGTTATTTGTTTTCTTACCCTGGGTGCCTGACATGTAGGAACAAAAGAAAAAAAAACCCAAAGGAAGGTCTTTCTGAAGCCACTGAGCTCCCTCACCCAGTACTACCTCTGCCTTTGACAGGTACCCACCTTCTTCACCAAAGTTAATCTGACAGATGGGCTGAAAGCCAAGCCCAGAGGCAGACCTAGGCAATACCAAACATCTGGAACCTTTTGTCAGGTGGCTTCTGCTTTGGCACTTCAGGGCAAATTTGTTTAAAATATTTTAGTATCTGATAAAGAAAAAAAAATACCAAAAAAACCCACCCCAGAAACTTTACAAAAGCCTGACTTCTTAAACTGAGCTTTGGAATGTGAATAAATCTTCACCTCTAATATTATCATGGAAGTAAAAAAGGCAGAATTCATGAGGGGAAATACCTCAGAGAATAGAAAGTCAGACGTAACATGAAATATCAAGGGTGAAACAAAGGCAGTTATTACTCTGGCTTCTTACAGTTAAAACTGCCAGTACATTTATTTTAAATGCAGAGCTCCATTACATTGTAATCCCCCTGTCACCATGGAGCTGTGCTACTAATGATGTTGTTGTTTCTCAAGTCAGACCCAAACGTTTCAGTTTTGGAAAAAGAAAGTCATAATTAAAATCTATGCTCCCTATTAAAGTGTTTGTGCTAAATACAGGCAGTGGTACCTAAAAGGGGAAAAAATGATATCCTCTTCCACTCTTCAGTGTCACTGTCTTTTACATCATTTGCCTCAATAGCATATGTGCTAAGATCAACCTTCCCTAACATTTCATGCCACAGTCTGAGAACTCAGTTTTTTCTTTGCACTCATCAAGCCTAAGCCTGGAAAACAGGAAATTAGTTCTGAAGATATAAAATGCACTGGAACTGCAGACCAGAGTTGCAGCAGGAACCTTATCTCAGACAAATAGTGAGCAGTCAACAATTAACTGATACTATGCTGTCCATGTAAGGCACTTATGTTACACAAATGGAGAAATACTGTGAATGCAAATCAATTGTCCAAGGACACAAAAGCAAAAGTTTTGGGCTACTGTCTGAAAACCTCCTGTTGTGTCCCATGCTTCATTTACTACCTCATCCTGCCATCTGTATATACCTCTTAAATACCAGAGTAACTTATTTCCATAACCTAAACTACAAAAGGTCATGACCAAAAGAACATTATGATTGTGGGTGATTTGACTGCATTCATTTCTATAACCACTTGTCTCAGCAGCATTTTTTGCAACTGTGGAGAGGTCAAAGAACCTCAAGCCAAAAAGTTTTGAAATCCAAGCAGCTACAAAAACAGATTCAACTTCTATTTTGTTCTGCTGCATAAAGCCTGTTTTGTTCCCTCAGTACTGTATTTACAGGCCAGATTATGTTTTCACAATCCAGACTTTTCAGACAGAAATTAACACTGTAAGAGTATGATTGTGATATGAGACACGTAATCTCATATCCATGATGAGCATCTAGGGTGCTTAAACGACCATCACAATTATGCTGTATAGCTGTTTAAAGGTGCACTGGAGAAGCAGTTTGGATTGTTAGAGAACTCGTATGAAATGGAATGAAACTGTAATCCACAATGGAACTGTAAAGTGACACGGACTTAAAAGGAGAAAAATATGTAGATGGCTCCAGCTTTTTTTCTTAGTTCTTTCTTGAATAATTATGTGGCAGGTTTTCTATACCCTAATCTGTTTACAGAAATATTGAGTATTCATTACACATCAAAATAAATAATTCCTCCATATCTTTGTAGTCCAAAATTTGCAGTTAATTAAACTAATTTGTCAGTTTTTGTAACTTGGAAACTCTTCCTGTCATCCTCTCCAATCACTACTTATTTAAATTTCATCCTTGGCCAGTTTCATGATAATGTTTATCTGCTCCAGAGGATTGGAAATGAGAGTAATACACTGCCATACCATTTAATTTCTTTCTTAAAGCTGGAAAAAGCAAAGCATCAACTGGCCAGTTAGATAACACAATTTCCCATGTAAGTTATTTGCTTACGATAGCTGGGGGCTAATTTAATTCCTGAGCTGCTTATTTAATGGTTCTGAGAGGGATTCCCTACAGTTAAGAATGAACTGTGCATAAAGTTTCTATGAAAATTGCATGAAAATTTTCTCACATCAGGGCAGGTTACATATATTGCTGCAGCACATGTTTAACATATTTCATTATCTGAACAGAAAAATAGTTCTCTACTATTTGTATATATTGTTTTTATAGTATTTATCTTGCCGAATGTAGACAGAAAAAAAACGTGATGTTTAATATAAAATGCATATTTTAAAAAGACATGGGAGGTTTTTTTTGGAGATGGCTCACTTTAACCTTAATTCTGATTTCTTTTTTAACTGTTCCTGAAAACTCTAGCAGGCAATGAATATACATTAACCTAAGTCATATGAAGAAATTTTTACATTTACTTTCATGGTCAGTGTGCTTTATAAACATTTAGTTAATTCCAACACCGTTTTTGTTGGATGGTGAGTGTGCATTTCTGATTTTGGCACTCTAGGAAAATTGAGGCTCATATATGAAAGAGCATTTTTTAAAGCTCCTTCTGCCTATAAAACTCTCCAGATCAGCGAAAATACTAAGGACCATTTGTCTGTAGACAGAGTAAGGATGATCGCATGTAATATCTTTGCCTTGGAGAGCATGCTACTCAGCCAAAATACTGTACCAGGTAAAACTTCCAGTGTTTTATCGCACTGCTTCCCTTGTTATAGTGTTCCCTACTGTGTACCAAATATATCTTAAATACAGAGCAGAGCCATTAAGTTGTTCTTCCTTCTTCTTCTTCTTTGAGCTTACACTCAACTTTGCTACCAAAAACAGAGACGTGTTCCAAGCATTTCCATTGCTCCCACTTCCTTCCTACATGTATTTTTACTTACATTGGATCTGTTTGGCAAAGCAAAAAAAGACTAAGAAGACTCAGCTCAAGAGAAAGGGACAGCAAGAAGTATTCCACAGCATATAGCACACATGCAACAAAAACTCATCTGTTCATGATAAGGCAGGAAACAGAAAAGACAGTGGAATATGAAGGACTTTACATACCAAATAGCAGTAGCTTCTGATCAACAGTCATAATTCTATAGTAGAACTGGAAAAGCTGGACTTCCTAGTCTCTGATAGCAGAAGTATGTTTTAATCCTCTTCTGCAGTGACTTTAGGCCATTGTTGTTGTCCCTTTACCTATAAGAACCTTTACTTTGACTCTTTTTGTCTTCCTTAATCTCTTTTTCCACTGAGAATTTAGGCTGGGATATCAAAGGACCCAAAGTAACCACTACAATTTCAGTTCAAGAGGATTTGAGTTACTTCCTCTCTGGGCATTTACCTGAGGATTTCAGTCTTGACATTGTTTTCACTCAGCACTTGTATGATAATAAGCAACACCTGGTACCATTTTAATAAGACGATTGTCACAGAAAGCACTTTTCCTTAGACCTAAACCAAATCTTTATTGCAATGGTGCTGTTCTTTTTAAGATTCTTGTGGACACCCTTGTAATCAGCCTTCTGGAAGTTGTCTTGCTGCTATCCTGATATATATTGTTCCACATTTGTATTTTGTATGCGTCTTCCACTCTTCCAAGTCATCTGACTAGGTGTCATCTCTCCATTTGAATGCTGGAGGTCTCATTAGTGCAGGTCTTCTCATTAGTGACATCATGTCAAATTGTCCTTACAGTATTATGATCCAAAACAAGCAACTAATTTACACTCTTCAAAATTGTTAGCAGCTGACTGGGTCTTGCTGAAATGGAGCTAATTTTCTTCATGGGAATTTGTATGCCACAGTGCTTTGGATTTGGGACTAAAAGAGTGTTTAAAACACACCAGTATTTTGTCTATTGCTGAACAACACTTGCACAACATTGACCTTTTCTCTTTTTTCTACTCTGCCCTGCCCAGTGAGTAGGCTGGGTGTAGGCAAGAGGTTGGGAGGGGAAACAGCCAGGACCGTTGACCTAAACTGACTAAAGGGATATACCATACCATATGACGTCATGGTCAGCAATAAAACTGGGGGAAAGGAGCAGGAACTCTGGACATTCATGGTTGTGGCATTTGTTTTTCCATGTAACCATTTTGGTTTGCTGAGGTCCTGCTCTTCAGGAAGAAGCTAAACGTCTGCCTATCAATGGGAAGAAAAATTTATTTTGCTTTCCTGTGTTTTTCCTACTAAACTCACTGTCTCTCAAACCATACACCTTCTTGCTTTTGCTCTTTCTATTCTCTCCTCTATGCCACCAGAATCGGGGAACTGGTCAAGAGGCTTTATGGTGCTTGGCTACCAGACAGGGTCAACTCATCGCAAGTGTGGAAAGCTTCCAGATGGCTGTAGCAAGGGTCATATTACCTGCTAAACTGTGTCTTATATTACTATTTTGCCAGTGAAAACTGCAGTATTTTATAGCAACATGTTAAATTTTGTCAAACAGCTTTTCATTTTAGTTCTTTGTCACTGACCTGTTTCTTAGCTACAGTTGAGTTCAGAAATGGCAATCAACAGAAAGAAGATATTGCTTACTTTACTGCTAACATTAAACAGTAGTTTCCTGTATAAACACATGACCTTACCACTCAGCAACACTAGGTAACTATCAAATGATAATGGTTATGTTAGTGGTTTCCTTGTGAAAAGCAAAAGCTTCTTAGCTTCATCCTTCGAATCTCAAAATTCCTGTACTTGTTGTTAGACTACTGGCAGGGTGTTCACAAAGTCAAACCTTAATATTTGGCCTACGTCAGGGAAAGAATCTGCTGGCTGTCATGAAGAACAACTAGAAAAATTTGGGGGACATCAACAGTCATGAAATCAACATGTTGGTTTATGAAGTCAGCTTTATGACTATCACATAGTTTCAGATCACCCTAAAGACTGATACCATGAAAGTGGGACAAGTGTGACAGATTTTTTTCTTTTATTTAGATATTTATACATCGTGTCTCAATATTACACTAAACTTTTCCACTGTGCTCACCCTGACCTACAAGGATATGAATTGTGCACAGCTTCATAGCTATGTGTTTTAAAGATCAAATCCCATTGTACCAAGGAGTCATCTAAAAAATAGCACAGGATTTGTTTCTAGTCAGAGTAAATAGAATAAGGACTTAAAAAGTGTGAATTTGAATTAGCAGTTAACAGCAGTACAATACATTTTTTTTCTTCTTAGCATATCACAAGCTCAAAAGCTCTCTATTTTCTTCACTGTTATACAGAAAACTTATGCATCTGTAATTTGAGTAAACTATCATCTAATTAAACAATTTAGATTGAATATGCTAATGTAAAGGATCATAAAAAAAGAATAATTACAAAGGGACTTCAAGAAGATAATTACAAATGGAGAACGTTGGATCCAAATAAAATTCTTATGTTCTTTAATTACTAAAAACCCATCTAAACAAAGGATTGAGAATATCTTATTTAAGCATTGTGAACAATGAATGTCTCTTCAGATCCTTGAAAAATATTAATTTAATCATGTATTTCTTAGATATCACCTAAAAACTTTCAAAGCCTATGGGATTCGGGGTGGGGGAGGAGGGCAGGGAGAAAGATCCAGCAATGCTCCTTTTCTATAGGTCTGTTGGTAGCATGTCAACAGTGTTTCTCATCCCAACAGTATGGCAGCTCACACCTTGGTCGGCATCACATTCCCGAAGCTGTCAGAGAGGGAGTTCAACATACCCAAAGTAATTACACAGCACTATCAAAAAGATTCAAGATGCCTGGGAAGAAGAAACAAAACCAAACAGATGCACACATACATATACAGAGTACTGCACCGCAAACAGGTCTAAGAGTAGGCTCTGTTCCTCTGATACCCCCTTTCTGCAATTAGTGGGTTTGAGTAACTCTCATATGTTTTGCCTCGAACGTTCACTTTCTCATGCAGTGAACTCTTTGCCAAGCCAATACATACAAAGATTGTTGCTTGTTTTCCTTTATACTTCAATATGTAGATTTTGTGGGGTTTCCACAGGTTAGGTGCACATTTTAAAATATTTTCACAATCCCACCTACCACTGTAATTTCATCAATATCAACAGCAGGTTTTAAGAATATTGTCATTCAGCCTTTGGTCAAAAAAGGCTTAATGATTTGCAAGGTCATATGGTTTAACCACACTAGTAAGGAGGGCCGTTTAGCAGGAGAAATTACAGTATCGATATGAGCTGCAACCCTATAGCAGCCTCAGATCCCATTTACATAAACAGCCCCTGAAATTTTTATTTAAAATGCCAGAGAAAGTACCAAACATAGGAGAAGCAACAGCTTATAACCATACTATGTCCTCAATTTGTGATTGGTTTTGTTAAGATGACTCAAGTATTTCACAAATATTCTAGAAGCATTCAGATCCATCTTAAAAAGATGAGAAAGCAGTTGCTTCCTTTCTCCAAAGAGGTTTGCAAGAAATAATTTGCAAGAAAAAGAATATTTGATGCACTATTTTTCCAAAGGAAAATTAGAAAATATTATTTACTTACAAGCTTTGGTTATATCTATTCATTAGGTAGAAAGTATTCACTAGATGGAAAGTAAAAAAGACATAAAACCTTTCCTTTCTTTCCTTTTAATTTTTTTAACCCATTAGGATCACCCTGAAGCACAGCTGAATGAGAAGTGTATTTCTGAGCAATTTCAGTCTAAAAGAAACGCAGCAATTTGAGAAAGAAAACCTGAAAAATGTCTGTTCATCACACCATCAGAATATTCAGCCAACTACAAAGAGGTTACAAAGCACCCAGGTTGATGCCAAGAACAGTCTAGTCATAGATAGTATTAGACTGTAAAAGAAACTGAAAAACATCTTGAAAAGTCAAAAAATTGAACTCTGGAACTTGTTTTGTACTCTGGTATGATTTCAGGATAGTAAGAATTAAGCCTTTCCTGACAGACAGAAACTAAAATAAGTGTATAAGTAAATATGGGAATTTTGCATATTGCATTACAAAGGAAAATATCTTGATTGAGCACAGTTTTGGTTTATATTTCCTTTCAGTGTTTCATTACATACACGTTATTTCCAACCAACATATTTCAAGTTTAAGGTGAAGAGTTGATTGTTCTGAAATAATGCTACTGAAAAGTAATAAGATTTGTGTAGCCATAAGGGAAACCATCAAAGAAATAATGGCTCCGAATACTTTACTTAGTAGCCAACTCATCTTGCTGTACTTGGGTTATATGGGATAAATAGTTTGTCTTGCTGTTGGAATACTTCAGTAGAGGCACACTGAATAGATCACTGTTGTAAAAACATTTTTACACAGAGACAATACAATCCACAAATGCAAAAATATCTGATGTCCTGGTTTTGGACCATAAAGTGAAGTCTATGTTCCACTGCATATTGTACTTGTGAAAAATCAAGAGATGCAAACTTACGTAAACTTCAGTATCTCTGTACACAGCCACAAACACAATGCAGATGGGCTGCAGTCCTGAACAAGAGGAACAAAAGATTAGGCAAAACATTAGAAATCTGCAAACCTACTTATAACCTAAGTACAGACAAGTAAGGTAGAATAGTTAAGAAATTTCTTTGATGGTTATTTCTGAGCTATCATAACTTGTAGGACCTGAGATAAAAGAGAACTTACCACCTAGAATTGAGGAGAAAGTGTGTAAACTTCATTCTTAGGAAGTAAGCTATTTCACTCAGATATCTTAAAATTCTCCAGTTCTATTTTACTTTATTTACCTCAGTTTTGTAGCTGTTAGATAGAACATTTCCCCATAGAGATTCTTTACCCCTTAAGAAATGCAGGATTATTAAAAATTGAGTCAATCTTTAAGGCAATTTTGTTGTGTTATAATCCTAAGTGAGCTGGTGAACAAAGGTTTAGAATGACTCAGATGCACCTTCATTTGATGGCAACATACTGTTTTCACCTGCCCAATTATCCAGCACTCAAGGGACAGGCACTGCAGCTCCCTAATTGGTAGAATTTATGGCAACTTTTTTCCCTTTGAGGAAAGCTGCCCTCTGAGACAGTGACTGAAATAGGCTCTTTAGAAGCAGCAACAGTACAACCCAATGTAGCCATACTGATTTTGCAAACCATAGATACAATATATGTTCTTAATAGATTAGGCAAATCTTCTGTCTAGGAATTTCAATAACTTAGTAAAAAATATTTTAAAAATATTTTCACTAGACAGTTAGTAATATCAGCTACCATTCTATTCTGTATTCCTGGCACACAGCTGCTTCATGAATCTACGTTGCCCTAATTGCCACAGCTGGATCTACAAAGTTTTGTTAACATTTTGTGAACTAAGAATTTCTGCTGCGGTTTTCACAGGAGAAGTCACAGAAACTGCCTTTGAAATATCAAGAGAAGTATGAATATCTTTTCTAGCAAACCCAGGAAATATTCAATGCTGTAATTAGTAAGCTGAGAAGGGGAAAGTCTAATTAAATTGAAAGCTCTTTGAACCCAGTGTCTTCTGCCAAAGTTCATCCTGACCTTTGACACATAGACAAACTATAACATTAAGGAGATGAACAATACCTGAGACATGATCCAACAGACTAGAGCTGGATAAAGGACCAAGAGTCACAAATGTAGAAGTTCATTGACTGAAACAACAAGTGGTTTGGAACTTCATAAAAGCAGATTGTCAAACCGGCCTTTTTTCAGCCCAGCCTGAAGTAAAGAAATTAGAATCTGAAGAAACATGACTCTTTGCAGTCTAGCTGAAATCCATTACAAATAGAGGTTACCTACTTTGAGCTGCAAAGTAGGTCCTGACCTTCAATACCACCAACATGATCTTCATAATGTGCAGTGGCTATGATCCTCAAGAAAGTGCAGGTATCTAATTCCTTTAGAAATGAGAAAACTAGATATCTTTGAGGGTCTGGGCTATATTATTTGTATGGCTAACGATTACTTAATTCACCACAATCAGATATTTTTTTTTACCAAACCAATCCTCATTCAAAACCATATGGGCATTAACCTGAATTCCAAGGGAATAAAAATATAATTAGATGAAGAAGCAAACACAGACACACAATCTTCCACTTCTAGAAATCCAGCTGAGATAAAATTACAGATTCCAAATATTTACTCCAGCATAAACAGTATACCGCCTACCAGCAGCACCCTGTATACCAGTTTCTGGACAGGGACTCCACTTCTACATTCCACCTACGCACTCCCCTCCACTTTCAAAACCTTACCTAAAACAAATAAAACATAATCTAGGCGTCTTGGAATATATTTTGCTGTCTTGTCTTAAAAACCAATGTTTTAATATAATGAAAGATCAAATTTTGATATTAAATCAGACTGATTTGGAGAAAAGTGATGTGGGATATTCGGATAGTTTGCTCTTCAAGAAATGTGGCAAGTTAAAGTTATTAACTTCCGTGCTGTATACCAATTTTTAAAATATTTTCAAAAACCTATGGGAATGTTAAAATTGTTAATTTATCTGCACATTTGTTGCTATTGCTTTTCTTTAGTATCTGTACAGTGGACAATTTGTTATTTTGTGATCTCTGGACTTGCTGAAATTTTGATACAAGACACCAAAGATATCTAAAATAGCATAATAAAGCTGTGAGTTTATGGCATGCCAAAATCACAGGTATTTTGTATTTGAAGGTGTTGTATTCGTAGTATCTGAAGTCAAACAACCACACATTCCACTGAGCATAATTACATTATATCTAACTACAAGTTGTTGCACCAGAATAAAGAATTTTGCTCTTCTGCTTTTGAATGCATTCAGAATGTATTGAACTGAGGAGCTTAAGATGGTAGGGTACAGTTACAGTACTTTGAGAAAACTAGAACTACTTTCCAGACTAACAGCAGAGATGTCACAGGTGAAAGGTCTTCAGAATGGGTTTTGCAAACCAGCCTGTGATCATTGTTATCACCATGCAGCTTTGCCAGGTGCATTAGATAAGATACATCAGTAGATCCTATGATCTTGTTCTGCAGGTATATCCAGAAACTAGGCTCTGCTTGATTCCCAGTTGAGCCTGACAACTTACACCCACTGCCATCCAAATACTCTAATTTTTCACCTCATAGACAAATTTTATATGGATTGACAAACTGGGCCTGCAGTGTCAGGTAATAGAGATTTTACATATAATAGAAAATGGATATGATTGGTTTTCAGTGTGTAAGTGCAGAGTACCCTGTTTGCCCTCTGTTCAGGGAAATACCAATATGTCTTCGATCATTTTTACAGACTGTGTTTGTCAGAAACAAATTTGAATCTAAAGTTCTTTTTGCCATTTCCAGTGTCCAGCTCTCCCCAAACCACATCCAAATTTTCCTTCTTGGTGCTATCCCTTAGTCATGTTCTGTGTTGTACTGCATCTCCTTAGATCTCAAGCTAACCTCAACTTTGACAAAACCGAGTACTTTCATTTCCTCAGGATCATTTCTATTTTGCTGAGCCTGCTATGAAGATGGTGAAACAAATTGCCAACTCTGGCCAAACTGGCCTTTCCAGAGAAAAACAGTCCCTCAAGGTCTGTTCTCACTGACAATCAGCACAAATACGCACCTTCCCTAGGTGGGGCTTTTTCTACTGTTTCATTTAATTGGTTTCTACTCAGGGTTTCCAGCTGCGGTGGGAACAGGTCTCGTACAGGTTCTCTGAAGACAGTCCTGCCAGCATTCAGTACCACACACACTTCTCAACTCTGCACAGCCTCCTCCCCCCTCGCCCCCCACAACTGTCTTTTGGGCAACAAAGGCCATCAAAGCTAATAGCAAGGTGTAAATCACATAATCTACAAAACCAACCCTCAGAACCTTGTCACTCTTTAAGAAAAAAGCACCAAGAAGGAGTTAAAATAAACTCAGTAATGTGTGCTGAGTTAGATCTCAGAAGCCTCCTGCTATTGAGGGGTGGATCGGGTGCTGAGGGGGGAGGCTCCTGACTGAGCAGGCAGTATAATAGAGCCTGTATCTCCGGTTCCATTGCGGGCATCTACAGTCTGCTCCACCTTGGATCAGCTGTTGTTTTGCAATTTCTTTAGGCCACCTGCTGTCTGTACTAATTTTGTAGCCAGCAAAACACTCAGAGGATAGGTGGGGCACAAATACTGTATTTCAGTTGGAGTAGGAAAGGATCAGACTAATGCAATTATTAAAGTTAGATTCCGTGTGTACCACTCATTCCTAGGCATTAAGTACAATAAATGCAGACTTTGCAAACTATTGAGTTCAATGCACTACAAACAACTAGCAAATACGATCTTCCAGAGATGATTCCCTCAGTGTCCTTTCCTTCCAAATATTCCTTAAGTTTAGTAGCACAATTCAGCATCTCTCACATCATGCTATTCTTCTCCTTTCTTAGTAATGCGTGGATGGTTGGTAATGACACTGGAAGAAATCTTGCTCTTAGATTAGCACTGCAGGAGTGCCTATCTGCAATGCAGATCCCTGCTGCTTTCAGTACATGATATCCACAAATGTCAGTAATCTTAGAACAGGGAGGGGGGAGAAAAAAAAGAGGAAAAAAAAAAAGGCTTTGCCAATTAGGTCCTACTTTTTTTATCCACAGATCTCAACTATTTCAAAAACCTTACCCATCTAATCAGATTCTGTAAATATAAACTCACATTAAAAAACAATTTTTGCATCACGTATCACATATAGTGAGAGTGAAGAGTACATAGCACAGAAATATTGTAGCTCAGTTGATGGGTGGTAATTCATTAAATCATGGTAACTCCTACACTCCTAGGCATTTGCCTGTGCCCAGAGCATCTAGAGGCTTAATTCTGCTCCTAGTTCTTCTACAAACTCTGCCATTTAACTTCAGGCAGGTTACTTCATCTTCTTGGCTCGCTTTATCATTATCTGAGTCCCTAGGGCTTTACCTATCAAATCTCTTTAGATTGCAAATACATCAGGGCAGAGGTGGGGTTAAGACTGTAGGCTGTTTTTTTAAAGACAGCACAAAGCACCTATATCTATTTGGAGCTTTTATTACATAAACTATAATTTCATTTTTTTTTCTTTCACTAAGAAAAGGGACATAAAGAAGAGTAAATGAATCTAAGGTAATCCTGGCAGTAAAATCAACTCCTGACTTTCAGTTTTATGTGCTGTCCTGTCATTAGTATGTCCTGAAGCCTTAGCTTCAACCTGTTGTTTTTCATCTCTAGAGGGACTCTGATATTCTTGAGGGTAGACTTGATAACAATGTAAGAAAAATTGTCCAGAGGGTTATTTATAATTGTTTTTAAAATGACTGTTGTCTAGAGTTTAATACTAAGTTCCATGTTAAAGCATGGAAATAGAAGTAATAAATCCATACTGATTTAGACTCTTCTTCTTTGCCCAACATAATTTTCTCCAACATTGCTTTCTCCATTCAGGAATCCAAGCTGGGAAGGACACTGAGGTATTTACACTTCCTACAGTATCACAGTAACATGGCACCAGCAGGAAAAATGTTCTCTCTTGCTGTCTTCTTCTGTGAAGCAAAACAAAAATTGTATTGCATTCACACGTGCCACCAAGATTTTCCTGTGGTTTAATAGAATACGGCCAGAAGGGAACAGTGTGACCTTTTTTTTTATAACACAGAGCACAGAATTAATTACTGTACGAGCTGGAGCATGTCGGTTACAAACACAACCAACTGTGATGAAACAATTGCCACAGTTAGGAAATTCAGCACCACTGTCAGTAAACTGTCTCAATAGCTAATTATCTTTGCTTAATACTTACACCCCTAAATGGTAAAATGGTAAATTTAAAAAGAAACAAAAACTGCTACTTACATGATTAACCTGTTAAAGCAGGCCAGTTCTGAGACCTAAAATGCCGGAAGCTGTTTCTTTTTATTTGCTGAAGTTCTGTTTTAAGGAAAACTGTTAAAGTACTGCAAATACCTATATGTTGTGGGAAAGTGCAATGCAATAACATAAGAAAGATCCTTGATAATGGTAACAATTAAAACTTTAGTACAAACTAATGAAAAAGTTAAATTTATGTTCTATTTCTAGAGGCCGTACTCAAAGATACCTTTCCAGTAGGTGAAGACCACAAAGGGGCCATGATGATACTTCCTGGGATGAGAGGAGTGAGATCTCACAGCCTGAGGGGAGATTCCACGTTGGAGCACGGGAGAAGTCTGAGGAGAAAGGAGCGGCAGAGAGGAGCTATTCTGGGCTGACCACAACCCCTCATTCCCCATCCCCTTGCACTGCTCGGTGTTGGGAGTAGAGGAGTTGGGAGTGAAGAGTGAAGTTGAGCCTTGGAAGATGGGAGTAAGGTGCTGTTTTAATTTTGTCTTTTTTCTCACTACACAAATCTATGCTAATTGGCAACAAATTAAATTCATCTTCCCCAATTCAAGCCTGTTTTGCCAATGATAGTAATGTCTTTATCTCAACCCGTGAGATTTTTAATCCTGTTTCCCGCCTTTTCCTGTTAAGGCAGGGGAGTTCATCAGCAGCTGGGTGCTGCATTTGTCCAGAGTTAGTTAACACACCACAACATGCCATAGCAGTGGAGGACAGCAGAGCTTTAGGGAGATTTTTGTCATGGAAATAAATTGACATTACATAGGTAGGAAATAGCAAGGCATTAATTGCATGTGAACCTGCTTACTTGTGGCAGATTGACTCTGGCCAGCAGCTAAGCAGCACACAGCCACCCTTCACTCCCCTTCCACCTCCAGTGGGACAGCAAAGAGACTAGAAGAGCAAAAGCAGGAAATTCATGGGTTGAGATAGAGATTGTTTAATAAGTGAAGGAAAGAGGAAGAAAATAAAAACAAAAAAAGTGATGTAAAGGCAATCATTCACCATCTCCCACAAGCAGGTCAATGCCCAGCCAGTCTCTGAGCAATGTCTACCCCGCCCCTTCCCCTTCCCCCCCCACAAAAAACCCACCCTCCTCTCTGTTTTTATTGCCAAGCATGACATTACATTGACTGGAGTATCCCTTTGATCAGTTCAAGTCAGGTACCCTGGCTGTGCCCCAACTCAATTTCTTGACCAACCTCTGTCTACCCCTTGGGGGTAGAGTGGGAAAAAGAGAAAGCTTTGATGTTGTGTAAGCACTGCTGAGCCATAACCAAAATACTGGTATGTTATCAACAATGTTTTAGTGACAAATCCAAAACATAGTACCATTTGGACTGCTATGAAGAAAATTAATACCAGCCCAGCCCAGACCCAGCACATTACAGCAGTGTTCACATTGAACGATTCATCAGAGGTGCAGATACAGTGTTTAAGGAAGTAAAAATGAACCCTTTTAGATTTGTATTCGCCAGAGTGGTCACCCATGAGGTCATGAAGAACTGGGAAGATAGTAGTTATCTGTGCTGGGACAGGACAAGAGACAAAGCAGAAAGATTTTGATGCTATCAAGCTAGGTTCCTATGTCCTGCAGAGAAATAGATTCCTCTATTTGAATGGAGAAATGCTGATATAGAGAAAGTGTCATGAAACTGCTATTGTAATCTTTTCCACAGAGGATCAGGCAGACACGGTGGAGCTTTTACCTCTCCCTTCATTAAATCCCTGCTCTGCAGACAATATAATTTCACTAGATAGCCCGAACTGTCTGATTTCTAGACCTCAGCCTTTCACAGTCTTCCACCTCCACACTCTTACTTCCAAATGCACTCTGTGGAACAGGTCACCTGGGAAAATAAAGCATATAACACAAGGCTGTGTTGACACCTTGACAGTAACAACACCTAATTATATTTGTATAATTTGGCCTTATATTCATTCTGATTTTCAGCATTGCGGAAGTGGGATGATTCTCATCATGACTGTAGATACATGTGAAATCAATTATAAAGATTCAAAAATTTTATGGTTTTGGCCTAGGTGAATATGCATGCAAACAGGCAGTAAAATACCCCTGAAGACAATGTAGATATTGTTCTGTTTGCTATTTTATTAAATTTCATGAAATCAAGTTGTTAGGTTGCGATAATGTATGGATTGGATATATAATGCTACGTAATGTAAGCAGGCTGTACAGCAGTGAAACTGGTTGTGGTAGTGGTTAGGTTTCACAGTACACCACAAGCATGTTCACACTGCAAGGTCAGTTATTGTCAAAGGAAGGGAATGAGAAAAAAACCCACAAATTTGTCATCTTGAACATGCAGAAGAACAGAGATACATTGACCAAGAAGAAGCTAGCAAGAAAATTGAAAAAAGAAAAGTGATGGGAACAGGGAAACAAGAGTTGGAGATTCATGACAGGCAGATGGTCACAGAGCTTGTAATCCCTTCAGAAACATTTCCTTCTTCCTTAGTGCAATTGCTGTTTTGAATAAACAGGGTTGGGGAAGAGAACCGCTCAGAAAAACTCCTAGCTGGGTTGTATACTTTGTTGCCCAAACTATCTGAAGAGAGCACGCAGTAGGTATAGTATAATTGTTTTCTATTTCTTGCTTAGAATAAAAGAAGGGGGAGAAAGTAGGGTCAGTGTGGGTGCTTCCATCACCTTCCACTAGGGTCACCTAGTGCCCAACCCAGATCTCTGTGTTGTGAGGCACAGTTTGAGTCAGGCTCTCAAACAAAAGATCCGCTTTATCAGCCCCATGCTGTGTCTTACCCGTGGCAGCTGGTGAACAAAATCCTGCCCAGCTGCTGAAATGGCAAAGGTAGGTGGCACAAGCTCTGCCACAGGAGCCATAGCTCCCCTTGATTACTTCTAAGCTGATTTCAGTTTCTTGCTTTTGACTGTGCTTTGCAGCTGGGGTTTGAACATCTTCCCGGCTTCTTTAGTAGTAGTTTTATGGCTATGCCTTTCCTGATATTTCATTAAGAGCATTAATTCAGCAAAGGATGTCAGCACTGCTCCAGGTAGGTGCAAAAAAGGTGGACATGAGCAGACGTACTATCCTACAACATGATGATTTTGGCTGCAGGAGAATGACTCGAGTTTTGCTGCAACCAAACATTTGAGCAAGGAGATGACGTCCAGCAGCCTGGCAGAAAAACAATTGAGGCACATTGACAAATTGATCAGTTAGTCCTAGCAGGATGCAAAGCACTGTGGGATACCAATTGGAAGTTGGTCAATTTAATGTGAGGTAGAGATGTGTCCAAGTGAATGTTAGGCCCCATTAACTTAATATGCTGTGAAGTTCACACCCTTTGCACTAAAATATAGGAAACACATTATCTGGCCAGTTAATTCACCTAAAGAGCTGCAGCAAGTAGAAGCAGGTATTTTCAACACAAATAAATTGTTTGGTGTGGATTAACCCCTGATCCCCACTGAGATATTTATTTACATGTACCCATTCTCCAAAACAGATAAGCTCATTTTGAAATAGATGGAAAAGTATATTACTAGTCCCTTTTTTTCTGACTACTGCATTTTCAAATTGTGATAAACATAATAATTAGATTGCAAATTGGCATCAATGGAAAAATGTAGTGAGACTGACTTTTTATGATGTTTTTCCCAAATACTTTTTCCTTTCTTCTTCTTTACAATCAGTTTCAAAGATAATTGTGCCTCCCTTCACTGAAAATGATGACTGTACTTACGTATTGCCCTGTAGAAAGCGAAACTGCATGCCTCAGTGAATTCTATCATCATTTCACCCCCTAATGAGAGAGATTGTTTGCAGGCAGATGAAATTAAATTGTAAGCTCTATTGACTTCAAGAACAGGTGCCATTTGTGCAAACCCAAAGGGAACCATTGAATTGTCAAAAAGATTTAACTCTTCCTGACACAGTGGCATCAGATAATGTCTTCTTGGTACCTGCACCTTACATAGTTCCAGCACTCACAATATATGATCTCGTCTATAACATCACTGGCAAAATTACTAAAAAGAGCTGAATTAACTGCAAATGAAACAGCTACACTTCCTGACTGCTGGGTTGTATCAAGTCTGCATAAAGTAAAATGAGGAAGAAAGAAAGAAATTAAGCTGGAAAAAAAAAAATAGAATCTGCAAAGCAGTAAGGATTTCAGAAACTTACCAGTTTTTTAAAAAAATCTGTCTTGGTTAAAACAAACTCAACACTGTACATGGCAAATTTCAGTAGGAAGAATTTCATTTACAAAAGTGCCATGCTTCCCCCATCGCCCCAGGCTGTGAAAGGTTGCCAATTACTTGATCTGCATTTGCAATTAAATCGAGATGATCACTGATAAGCTATGCAAAAGAAATCCATGCAGAAGCAGGGCCTGTGTCTTTTTTGAAGAAGCATAGCACAGTTGTGATCTGACAGATTAAATTAGTATTTGCTCCATGATTGGTTTTTGTGCAAGTGTAAAACATTGGCATTCTTAGTTCCAAACAGAGAGAATGCCCAAATCCCAGTGTTGAACAAAATAAGAGCTGGTGCTCTTTGAGTTACTTCCTTAATGCTGTTTCTTTCCCTGACATATGAATTCTGTTCTTGTCAGATAGAGTCAATCAGTGCTATCTAGCAATAGAATCCTCTCTGTTTCTGGATATAATTTGATATTTCAATGATGTGAAGAACAATTAAATACTTAAGCATTACATAACTTCAAAAGTCTCTTTTGAGATGAAAAATATGCAAATGATAATGTCTAATATGGTTATGGTAAAATTCTTTAATTTTGACTTGAAAGCAAAGAGATTTCAAGACAGCATGATATATTTGATCCAATGAAATAATCAAACCAACTTTGTATCACTTTGGTGGCAATTTATCTTCTCTGCCTGAAGCAGAAAGATATTCCTGCTGCAATAATGGATTTATGTAGTTTCTCCCATATCTGCTTCTTTCAGTTTAAGTATTCAAAAATGTGAAGTCCTTTAGTGGGTAATGGCTTCGGGCATGTAACAGATAGGAGACTTCCAGGAGACGAAGGTTAGAACATTCCCTTGTTGAATATGGTTACAGGGCTACAAGTCAGCACTCTTGCTCTGCTAACAGGCCCTCACATTCACTCCCTTATTATACCAGTGGAAAAAGGGAAAGAAAGGCTCAGGAAACTAATGGCCTGCAATTGTAGAAGCAGCACAGAATGCCAGTTTAAATAGTCAGCCAGCAGGATCCCAGCATTAACAACCGCTGTCCCAGGTTTGCAGCAGCAGCAGCAAAAAATCTGTGCATGAGCCACAGCCGTATCTGTGCGAGTTCCTCACCCAGGTCCTCACCGCTGTGCACATTGCAATCACCGCCTGCTGCCTTCTGGGCACAGTCACCCCAACTAAAGACAGGGAACAGCAAGTAAGTCCTGCAAGCACCTGGTGAGATAATGCCTGTTTTATTCTGGTAAGAAGTAAAATATGCTGATAACTTCTTTGACATTTAATGATGTTGCTTTCATTTTGAACACATCATTGAACAGATATTGAATCCATTCATTTTGGTAATAGACTCAGAGGTGCCGAGTTTCTGTTTTAATAAATAAATAAATACACTAAAAATCCCAGACATTTTTCTGTGTGAGGTGGAGAGTAGGAACAGTCATAACCCCCCATATTATATGTATTAGCATTTCATGAGTTTTGCTTTTCTGTGTGCATCTGCATACATCTCTTTGAAAAACTAATTTCATTTTCCTATTCTTGTTTGCAGCTTTTCCAATTTTGAGATCAAGCTGCATACTATTCCTCGTCAGACTGTCAATTCAAAAAAAAAATGCTAAAATCTAAATATATAACCCATGCTTTCCAATTTGGCTGGAGAAGGCTTGGTTTAGATATTATTTTTCAGACAAAATTGTAGCATTTTTTCTTATCACACCAATTACATTTTGTAATTATATTTCCCCAGCTTGTAAGAAAAAGAGAATGTTAGAAATTAAATCAAATTTTTTGTAAAAACTGCATGGAAATTTTCAGGTTTTGTTATGGCTTCTTTATAATCGGCAGAACACTGTCATTACCATTGCCACATTTATTTCCCCAAATTCAATTATTTGTGCTTTCATGCAAAGTATCTCATTTAACAGCATTTGGGCAAAACTAGGTATGGCACATTAAAAGCTGAGGATCCCTGTGAGGCTAAGCAAGCCAAAACATATACAAAAATCCAAGTCTGGATTTTCCTCTTATGTTAAGTGGATATATTTGGCC
This sequence comes from Numenius arquata, assembly GCF_964106895.1. Classification (NCBI taxonomy): domain Eukaryota; kingdom Metazoa; phylum Chordata; class Aves; order Charadriiformes; family Scolopacidae; genus Numenius; species Numenius arquata. The sequence continues at coordinate 31,917,244 of NC_133616.1, read as the reverse complement.
AGTGCATCTCCACCTACTTTTGTGACGTGGCACCATATTTATACCACAACAATTGAGATGAAAATCTGCTCTCATACGAAGATTTAGACGTTTGCAAAAAAAGAAGTTTGATCTGTTAATGAAAATTACTATTTAGACATGAAAATAATTACAGATGCCTAACTCATTATATGTTTAGTCAACTTAGAAAAATGTACAACTTATTTAGAAACACGGGTCCCTCTTCATATATAAATGGTAAAAACAATGAAAATAAGATCAAGCCCACATGCTTTTGAAGTATATCCAGAGAGTCACTGTCTCCAGGTCATATAGAATCACATGTAAACTGTGCACCCATGTTACCTAATGAAATCATACTGTACCAGTTACAGACATCATCCTAAACTCTGCTTACAATATTAGCCGATTCAAAACTCCCACCAATATTTTCTCAGTCTTATCCTGCTAACCAACTTCAGAGACCAAAATTAGGTCGGTGTTTCATGGTTTGTTTCACTGTTCCGGGGAGCTCAGACTTCTCAGGGAAACAGAAATGAGAGACGTTGGAATAGGCAGTACATCATATCTGCTCAACAATCTTTAAAAATATGCAACCTGCACAGGGGGACTGACATTTTAGATATTTATTTTTTTAAATTGGACATAACAGGAACTCCATGTGTCTTCCTATAGAAATATGGCTCTGTATGAAAGAAAAAGATTGTTCCTTCTCCTTCTGTGGCTGTGACCACTTGCAATATGTTCTGATATTTATCTGTGTAGCTACTGGTTTCCTTCATATTTCCTGTCAACATCCAACTTCTTTCCTGTCTTATTACATTTTCTTTTGCTGAGCTCTGTGCCCCTTTGGAGAACTACATGGTCTCTCATAAAAACGCTATAATGAAATCACAAAAAAATGTATTGCCTTACTGGGCTTTTTCCAAATTTTGCCCCTGTCTTTCCCTCTTTCCTTTTTTTTTTTTTTTTTTTTTTTTTTTTGAGGAAGAAGTAAGATGTGGAAACAGCACTGTGGATGGTGCAACAGTGTTTTCCTTGGTCATAGCGTAAAACTGTTTCTGCAGGAAGGTAATAAGCCGTTAATGAAGAGGTTTGAAGAAAACATGCTCATAAGATGAATAAAAGGAGCCTATTGAGTGATACAGATGAAAAGGTGGGTAGAGGTCAACCATGTAATGACACCAGGTTGGCTATTTTGTGTCCCATAAGTTGATGTGACTCCATTTAGCTTCACATATTAAGAGGAAAGGGCACACTGCTGTGATTTGCTATTGCAAATCCACAAAAAAAAGACACACTGCAGTCAGTGTTCTGCTTCCATTCTCAGGTTTGAAAAATCTGAGCTGTAGGGCAGTAAGGAATAAAGTCGTACACCCTTTTAAGACAGAGAAGTTGGAGAATACTCCGATTTGTTTTATATGCAGGCAACCAGCCTACTCCCTGCTGCTAATTCTACCAGTGGATCGCACAAGAGAGTATTTCTACAGCCTTCTTTTTCTTCTAAAGAAACCTTAACATACAACAACGCACAAAATAATCTAACTTAAAGTCACTAGGTAAACACCAATGTGGATGTTTATTTATGCAAATATCTCTCATTAAGTCCCACAAGAACTTTCCTGGTGATTTAATAATTGCTTACCCACATTTTTCAGGAAGCTCCAGGGCAAAGCAGCGGCTACTGATTGCACTATGACCTTTCTTGCCTATAGTCTCTCCATTTTTCAGTTTCATGATCTACACAATGGAAGAATGGGTTCCTACATCAGTTTTCTGAGAGAATAGATAGGTTAGAGATTAAAAACTGCTCAGGTAATCCATCAGCACATGAATACCATTGAGATGTCAGAAACAATGGAAATTTCTTGACCAAAGAGATTTTTCATAAATCTGAACTACAAGTCATTTCACATCTTTTCCCAGCGCCTGAAGCCAGCAGTTCAGGAGAGTCTGTGAGCTGTAGGCATAGAATTTTGCTGTAAGTTTCATACGAATTTTGACTTGGGGCTAGTGAGTGATACCTCTAATGGAACCGTTTCTCTTTTTCACTGACTTCCATGACTAGCAATCAAGAATCTAGTAAAATTAACATGGGCAACATGTGAACATCATGTTGATTTGTCTCCACGTTTCCACCCATTCTAGTTGTGGAGTTCCTGTTCTGAATCACAGATAAAGCTCAAAAATAAAAGGACAGCTGACTCCATAAAGAAAGCACAGACCATGCAATAACGCAGTGGTAATAGCATGTTTCATGAAAACCTGGCTTACAAGAAGGAGAAGACCTTTCTAATGGACTGGTAGAAATGAAATGTATTGTCTTAGTATACCAGCTGTATTTCAAGTAGTACAATCCCTTTGGGTGCATAAAAAAGAGTGAAATATCTTGTAAACGTTATTAATTTCAGACAATTCAGGTAGCTTTCTCAGTCAAATTCAGTCTGACAAAGAAAGATAAAACTTGTGGGTTTTTTTTTTCTCACTCATTACATGAAAGGGCTAGCACAATAACAATGAACTTCGTGTCTGAACCGAACCATTTGCTCAGCGTGCTACCCTTCAATATTCCTAGGTGGCTTCTTTAAAGAACTGACATGCTATTCATGGATTTTCTCTGAGATGGGGTGAATAAGCTAGACTTTCTTTAAATAAGCTATGGGATCCTGTAGTTTCTTTCTTAGAGGATTTAACCTACCTAACTCATTATACACAGACAAATATACTCCTTCCCATTCATTGACCTGAATCATACACTGTGGCACTACGTGAACTTTAATGATGTGATTTTATCAAAGCCACAAGACATTCAGCATTCAGACTTTTTGGAATATCTCCTAACTTCATGTCCACGTACAAAAAAAGATAACACCAGACCTTTTTGCCCATGTCTCTGGTGACAAGCTGCCAGCATTATGAAAAGAAAGAATTACTTCTGATTTCGTGAAACCTCCTTTATGATAAATCCTCTTCTGCAAACTAGTGAATCTTTTTCCTGACATGAATAGTAGGCAGAGGTGGATAGGTTAACAAACTCATAGGTGTATTGCTAAATGGCTGAGTTAAATCTTTCAAGCAGGAATTCTACTTACCATGGATGCTATAGCAAGTATGCTATTTTTCCAAACAAACAGATGCAATTGCTCTGTCTTGGGAAAAGAAGTAAAATCCTGTTTAATTCCAGAACAAAATATACTTTATGGTTATGTTTAATTATAATGGGAGAGTTCCAGAGCCCATAGAAATCAATGGAACTATTTCAACGCGCTTTTGATCAGGTCCATAAATAGAATGGCTTTGTGAATCATTGTAGCAAAACAATTCAGTACAAAGTGTTTCAGAGGATTTACTTACATTCCAGAGTGGGAATGCTGGAATTTCACAGGAAATAAATGAAAACTCCCACATGTAATTTACATTCTTGCAGAATGTCCTATTTAGAATGCAAGAGAAAGAAAAAATATGCTTGATACTGTTGTAGGGATTAATTATATGTCATTCCTTTTAAGTAACTCTACTTCCCCACTACCAGGAGCCATTGGCTAGAAAGGTATGGTTTTTTTTTCTTAAGAGCCATACTGGCTCAGGTGAAATCACATCAGTCCTACGTGGGGAGCCTAGCTAAAACCTTCTGTGCTTACAGATTCTTTGCAATTTAGATGGATGGCAACTGGCAATTATTTACTTGGGATTTCAGGACCTGTGTTCTGGGTGCTGAACCAAGTGGCAGTTTACCCTGGCAGTCATGGCAGATCTCAGGTGTAAAGCCCCTCTTCTGCTTTTCATGTCTCACTCTTCCTGTTTGCATCACAGAGCAAAGCCTTCTAGCAATAAATCAAACTTGATGACAGAATAAGCTTAGAAATGAGCAGCCAGAATGGGGCATCTTCTCCTTGCCAATAATTCATAATCTTCCTGAAGACTGAGTATGGAGGACAGAGAGAGTAGAGACATCTAGGTGTCAGTACACTATGAGTTCTTTGCTCTATCAACTTTGACAAAGTGTGTAACTTCTCTGCCTACTCCAACACAAGCCTTACCCTCAGCTCTCTGCCTACAGAATAGGTCTGGCTACGGGAAATTCGAGTCTATAGTATTTCTTTTTCATCTGCATGCATATTCTATTTATGCATACCTATTCCAGGAAACAGATACTCAAAAATCAACATAACCAGTCTTTTTTTCCCATTTTCTTAAGTTTTATCCCCTGTGCATCTGGTTATTCTATTGTATAGTCCCTTTATGCCAGGACCCTTGGTCCTGTGCAACACCTCTGAGCACCAGAAAACAGCTAGGATGGGAGCCTTTCCTCCTTTTCATTGTATTTGCAGCTTAGGTTTGATAGTATCTGGATGGGTCCCATCATATTAGCTGGCCATGCTACAGATCCTAGTCTCCACGCTGTAGCATGTCAGTGACCAGTGACACAGGACAAGGAAATGTGTGTTCCCCTTTTTTTACATTGCTACCCAGACATACTCAGGAATCTCGATTGGTTTTCTTCATCTTCCCCATTCCCATTTCATGTATGAATTATCAGACAAAAAAGTGAGTGACTTCCCTGCCCAAAGTCAATACATGGCAGTCCTTCATCTGGGCTAGGGCAAGAAACAGCAAAGGAAAAGCAAAGGGTAGTCATTAAAATCAGATACACAAAAAGGGAAAAAAATCTCAGTCCATTGGTCAGGTACTAGAAAGGTGTCAGAATTATTCATGAAAACAACTGAAAGAAGGGCAACCTATTATTATTGAATGCTTACTTTTTAACATGTCATATAACAACTATTTCCAAAGTCTAGCCAGCAACACACTACAACAACAATAAAATGGAATAGCAATGAGAGGAAGGTTTCTCTGAAACAACACTGTTCTGCTCCTCATAGCTAACAAGTTGCATGATTGCAAAAAGACTTAGTAACTTCTATCTAAAATAAACAAGCCAGCACAGCTAGAGGTTATGTGTATACCAGGAAATTCAGCGGTGGAAGACAAGAAACTTTAATGGCCTGCCTTTCAGATGTGAATAGAAGTTACTTAACTGCAAAATTTCTTTATTACTTCTCCCAAGTATGTTCATTGATACTGCATAGACAACAAAACAAAGAACATTACTTCATTCTCCTTATCCTGTTCTGACAGTCAGTGTATGTTTAGGAATTCCCTGTTGGGTGTCTCCACTGCATGATATATCCAGCTTTCAGATATCCGACTTCCTCAAGATTGAAATTGGAAAACTTTCTGGCTGCTAACATACAGTCCGAGGTCTAGTGCACCCTTCCAATGAATCAGTAAGGAGGCTTAATGAAGTGATTTCACTGCATGTGCAAGAATAGAGCAAAGCTCTCTGGTAGCCAGCAAATCAAATATCAAACCAGTCTGAGGCAGGGCATGCAGTTGCATAGCACTGGTCTTGTTGGAGGCTGGTTTTAAAAAGGTTCTCATGAATAAGGAAAAAGATACAGAGGCTGTATGATGTGCCAAAGTAGAAATAGAGTGTGAAAGAATAGGAGACTTACAGCAGAGTTCAAAAGTATCTTTCCCTTTATGATTTCCTCTAGATAGCTTTCCCATGCATTTCTCAGATTTGCAGGCTCTGGGTGTGGCAGGGGAGACCTGTTCCTTCCTGAGTTTTTTGTAATTATTAAATAATGAGAAGGTAACATTTGAAAACTTCAGAAATCATATGGCATCAAACATATATTCCCACTCCAAAGACTGATCTTCATTAAACGCAGTGGGGTCATGGCCCTAAATAAGGAAGAAGATTGGAATTCTTACTTTGCTACTACTAAGCTGGAAAATCTAAATCATGTTACAATGAGAGTGATGAAACACTGGAACAGGTTGCCTGGGGAGGAGGTAGATGCCCCACCCCTGGAAACATTTAAGGTCAGGCTGGACGGGGCTTTGAGCAACCTGATCCAGTTGAGGGTGTCCCTGCTCATTGCAGGGGGGTTGGACTGGATGACCTTTAAAGGTCTCTTCCAAACCAAATTATCCAATGATTCTATTTTCGATGTGAAAAATAAATCACAAAGATACTCTCCACAAAGATTACCAGGACTGCTCTCTGGGCTCATACATTTATTTCACAAGCAGTGTTGTGAAGGTTCACAAACGAATCATATTGCCACTGCTTTTATTTATAGTGTTAAGAGGTATTCAGCATTGTACAATTACTAACACTGACTTTTCTCCATCCTCTCTCCATTGACAGGTTAGTTTCTTCAGTCTTTCATTTCACTAACTCTGCAATTTGTCCTGCAGTGAGACTGCTTCGGTAAGCAGCAGTAAAGAGCAGCTCCAGCACCCACTTTCTGGGGTCACTGACCATCTTTCCATGGGGAGAGGGAAAGAGACAGAGGCAGCTGAGAAACTCGAGTTGCAGAAAGATCAAGTCAGCCATAATTACCATTGCATTCATTTACTAAACCATTCAACTGAGATTCTAATTACACTAGGACAACCGATTTTTTTCATTAGAGCTCAATTAAATTAATCTGAAATTCAAGATAGTAGCATTGTTGTAGTACAAACATACTAAAGATGAAATATAATCACTCCTCATTGTTTTCCTCTAACAAAATAAAGTTTTCTTCACATGGAATTAAGTTACAGGCATCTTCTTTAGCAGGACAATGAAACTTTACAAACAAAAGATTGGATATTTTTAATCAGTCTCATCATAAACAGACTTCATTTGAAGACAAAAAGAAAGTCTTTGTGTTTGCAAAAAAAGAATTACCTGGTAAATGTTTCCTTAATGCTATTATAGTGAGTATTATTTCCCTTGATTGACCACAGAAAACTTATTTTAGAGTACCTGTCCTATAATCAAAGCTTGCACTTCACTAGCCTCAGCTTATTCAGTTTAAGGTCTTTGAAGAACTCATACCTTTTACATCACAAAATTGGGGCAGAAAGAATCACATCCAATTACTGCCACAATGACTATTTAAGCTAGAATTCTGCTCAAAAATTAGTTTTTTATTATTGGTTAAAAGCTTTCATATAAGGCTATGTTCCTTGTACTTGAAGAATACATCCAACCTTATTAAATCCCAATGAGATTACGGGATATCTTGTGCATGTCAGCAATCAACAATCAACTCACAAGAACAGAGAGCAGAGTGATGACACAGCACTGGAGGGAAACCACCTTCCAGTTCATCACCAGTACCAGCCACCATGACATAAGCCTTAAAACCTCTGCCAAGGGAACAGGTTTAACTTTCTCTTCTTAGAGTTTTAATGGGATATTTTCATTCCATTTTAACTAAAGATATTGTCAACATTTCATCTGACGCAACTAATCATTTCAATTGTGTGTTTGCATATTGTCTGGAAAACAGAAAACAGGAAAGGGGTTGTATTCAAAATTACGGATTTCTGTGTACATTCAGATCTGTCACAAGACAACTGTTTAAATTATTTTCTTTTTTAAGTAGGTGGTTTAAATACAGTCTTTGGGGCTTAATTGAGATTACTCTCATTTTCTCATTTATAGATTTTTGGACTAAATTTATGTGACTAAAAAGTGATGATCGCATCTGCCAGCTAATCTAAAAGGTGAGAACTATCAAGAATTACTTTGTCTTATGCTTTCTTTTCTAGAATGTGTCTTTTCAGTCATATAAGAAAAAACTACTTTGCATTTATGCACTTGAAATGCCCCGTTCTACCCTATAAAAACATGATTAGAAGAGGTAGGCCTAAGAAGTATACGTATTCCCTTATTTTACTTACCTTCATAAGCAGATAATCAGGATTAATTTTGCTGCAGGAAAGAGAGGGTTTACGAGTCTGTAAATTCTAAGTAAAATCCTGTAAACATTCACTCTGAATACTTTGGTTCCCTTCTTTCCCTTCTCTGATCTATACATTATTTTATTTCTTCAGGAATGTATGCTTGAGTACAGCCTGTGCTATGCTATAAGCTCACCTCCTGGTTTCCTGTTTCAACTGCTCTCAGAGCTTGAGAGCAAACGTAAATACCCTATTTTGCAGAAATCCATCATCACTTTATTTCCAAATAGTTTTCTTAATTTCTGCAGCAGCCTGCTCCTTTCCTATTAAAATAAAACAAAACAAAACACAACCCCCCCAAAAGCAGTACTTAGTTGCCTCACCTTTTTAGAGAAGTATGTAGGTTCCTGTTGGAGCATGTGTTACATTACAGAATATGTCTGATTATAAATTCAACTACATAATACGCTGAGTCAAACATATTAGTCATTTACTGCATATCACATGTGAAGACAAAGGCAAAAATTAGAAATAGTAGTTAAATTGTTGTTTTGTTTCCTGCAAAAGTGACCATTAGTCACTAAGTATACTTTCTTATCTTTAGGGACTGCTAATCACTATCAAGTGGAATACCTTCACGGCTTTTCATTAGCTTTATGTGGAATCTGCTAAAAGACCCCCAGTTCAAAAGATTGCACTACTGATGAGTTACTGAAGTCTAGGGTTGATCTGAAAATACACACTTAGAAGTATATTTTACATTCCAAGGCTGCTGCTCCAAATGTCCAGATACAGCATTTGGGCTTTGTGCTGTCACTCTTTTCTTAACAAAATTGTATTTTAAAATGAGGTCCTTTTATAGTTATGTGGGAATAAATTTGGTAAGATTCAGCTCATGAAGTATGGTGATACAAAGTAACACGGAAAACCTTGCTTTTTTTGGATGTATTTTCATATCAAGCTGGAAAAATCCATGCTGAAAAATGATATTTTAATTATACATGCTATTTACAAAATGTTGCAGAAATATGTTTTTGATATAAAAATCACCAAGCAATTAGTTCTAATGCATTTATGGATATAAAATAATAAAAAGGTAAAAAGTAGATCAAGAAGGATATTCATGTAGTTTATTGATTTAGCAAGAATCCCTGAGATCTTTCCACTCTGGCCTGAACTGCACTGTAAAAAAAAAAAAAAAAGATTCAGAGCAAAGAATAGAGCTTTAACTGCACACTTAACATCTTAACTCATTCTGCAACAAGACAGGAGAAAATCAAGCTCTTGATGGAAACTAAGTGTTAGTATATCACTGACACTACAGGAGTATGTACAGCACTGTATAGAAGATAAGAATATTTTCAGTCCTACATATTACCTGGCCCTTCACACGTTAAAAACTGCTGGTGAAGGGAGCACCAGACAGAAAGGGAGAGATCCTAGTAAGGAAATTATATTGGCTAAGGGCTATATGCAAAGCATAAAAAACAAAATCCAGATAGAAAGAAATGTAGCAAAATGCAAAGCAGTGTTTCTGCCATAGGGAATACCACATAATTCACTAGAGAAAATGGATTACATGGCCTGACAACAGTAAGGGGATGCCAGAGACTGTTCTCATAGCAGAACTAAGCTATAATTTCTGTATTGTTATAATTTTCATTGCGCCAAAACTTGCAGCTTTCACTTGGCCAGCTCTCACCTTAGTGCTATGTGATGTTTAGCAAGGGATTTGGGCTCCCATCCTGCATTTGAAAAACTTGGTGTTGCTCTATGTGGAAAAAATGAAACTCTTCATTTAGAGTACTGTCAGACAAGTCAAAAAAATTTCTGCAATAGTATTCGCTATGAAGTCAGATCCACACTCTCACTATGTCACCATGAGAGGAGTAGAGATGTGCATGTCTCAAACCTGAACTGTCATTTCACCTTTGGCTGCTAAAGTACAAGACCGGCTGAGGCAAGGAAGGGGAGAAGACAAGCCAGAGAAGTTGTGAAACTAGTGAAAACACCTGTAACATGTCCCAGCACATCTGGTAAGGTGTACCAAGCCTTTTTGTCACTGCTTCCCCAGCAATCATAGTGATATAGGACTCTCCTCTGGCCCAGAGATAACATCTCTTTTTCATCTGCAGACTTCTTGACTTGTCATTAAGATCACTTTGCTTTTAATCACTGAGAAATCAATTGTGCTGACGTACCAGTATTGTTTTCCTCCAGGGCCTCCATCAGTGGCTTCTGTGTCCTTTCTTTTAAAACGCAACATGAAATTAATAATTCTGATGGCAAGTGATTACCCTCCTGGGGTTTCTCAACTGGTTTCCTTTGTCTTTTTAAAACATTACTAATTGACATTAATTTTCTCACTACTACCCCAGCAGTTAATTTGATGGACACTTCACAATGCGAGTGTCTACAATAGTGTTTTCTGTTTATTTTTCATAAAGTACTGTTGTGGTTTCGGCTGAATTTACCAAAACCGGAACGGCAGATGGCCCTTCCCCCCTCTTCCCCCCCCCTAAAAGAGGAGAGAGGAGGAGAAAAAGATAAGGAGATTCAGAAGTTTACGATGAACTAAACTACTTTAATGAAGAATTAATCTTAAAATAAAAAAGAAAGAAGAAAATAATGAAATAGATACAATATATACAAAACCGTATCAAGCTCCTAGGATGACAGTCACCTTACTGGCAGGCACTGGGGAAGTCCCAGACTGGACTCAGTGACGAATGGGAACTGGATTCCAGCTCTGGAGTCAGGAACACACGGATCGGGATCAAAGGCAGATGAACAGACAGAGTCCTCTCTGGACGTTGGCCATCGCAGGAAGGGGGTTGACCCTTTGATCCCTCAGCCTTTATACTGAGCATGGGGCAGATGGGATGGAATACCCCAGTTGGTCAGGTTTGGGTCACCTGTCCTGTCCACTCCTCCCCACCGATGTGACCCCTCTACGTTTTTTCCGTTTCCGACCCTCTAAGGGGGCAAATAACGAAATTGGCTGACCTTGGTTGTTATAGCAATAAGTATAAGCAAGGGCCTCCCTGCATACCATTCCTTGGCATGGAGCACAAACATTGGTCTTATCATTCTGAGAACGAGCAGTTTTCTCCACGATATGCCGTTAATTTCAGAGAGTTAGAGGAGGCCTAGCTAGGGTGTAAAGTTACAGAACAGAAAATTGGTTCGGTTTTACTTCAAACCGGGACAAGTACTTATTGTTACATAGCTTTGAGGGACTGCCACAAAACAAAGCATTGAAACTTGAGAGTGATGCATACTGATCACTTTTATGGGTAAGGGTTGTGGTCTATGTGCACCCCTATAGTACTTGTCAGTATCCCCAGCCATGCAAGCCCAGGCAAATAGCAGGTGAGTTTTCCAGAGTCACAGGCTCTTCTTTGATTATTCCAAAGTCTTAAGGTGCTGTAGCCCAACACTGTTACTGTGTCTCAGGCATCCACCTTCTTTTGGGGACAAAGACCTCGGAGAGCTCAACAGTTGCTTTAAATCACCTGTTTTACCCAGTGTTTCAAAAGGTGAGGGAAGAACTTCTTCATGCATGGTCTTGTCTTGGTCCTGCTTGTTCTCTAAGCACATGGTGCTACACCACTGTCTGAGTGGTATCCTACAGCTCAAAGTTCTTTATTTACTTCCACTTATAGCAACTCTTATGTAGGCTCTGATCGAAGGTTCTGCCAAGCCTCTCCCTTGGCAGAAAGGAGCTACTGAAGAGTTTTATTCATGTAGCTCTTTGTGTGATATGAACATACCGTCTATCAGACCTTTCATTTTTAAAATATACTTACTGAACCAGCTTACACAGTATCACATTCACTAACTTGTCCAAGCAGAGAAAAGACAGGTTGTCTGAAGACCTGCCCAAAATCACACAGGAAGGTGGTGTCAAAGTTGTGAGGTCTTAACACAATGTGCTATGCCATGTTGTTCTGTTTCAGCTGTGACTGACAAGGGTAAAAATGAGACAGAATACTGAAACACTCATGGTTTTTGCTTTTATTTTATGGCAGTACTCACTACTGCTTCCTGTAGCTACGTCTTTATCCAGTAGTCAGTCTCCAAACATGCTGTACGGACAACACCCACTTCGTTCACTGGAATAGCACTGCTCCCCATCTACAGACCATACAGGCATTGCACTTGAACAAGTGAAGCTGAACGTACTCAGCCTGTCTCAAGACAAGCCTTATGTTAACAGGTAAATAAAATCCACAGGTGGAGCATGGAGACACAAGAGTGACAAGTTATCTTACAGATAATAGAGAAGTAGAAGCTAGAAGTAGACCTCATCAGATATTTGAGACTATTCCTAGCCAGTCCATCCTGAACTCCAAAATTGGCACAAATTCATAGGGGAAATACTCCAGGGAAAAGCAACGATGCTTCCCCAGGAATTCTGGAAGTCCAGAACTGACTGCTTGGATACCTAGTTCACGTCTCACCTGTGAGAGGTCCTGCCCACCCTGTATAAATATTTAAATTCACTTCTAGCTTTATTTCAGGTATCTTATTATTCTTCAGAAGTCAAATCCTCTTCCATTTATGCAAATGTATTTTCTGTTACAAAGATGCACTATCAAGTAGTTTTAATCACTAGACAAATGGTAGGAAAGAGTCATTACATGTTTCTGTGGAGTACGTGACAGAATAGAAAGAAGAGAGAGGATGTGGATCCTAGGATTCCATAGGATGTGGAACTGTGGCTCTTTACTTGCAGGTCCTGAGATGCCTGGTCTGTGAAAATGAACCTATGCATCTCACACTACTGCCAGAGCTTTGTACATAGCCTAGGTCCTCATAATAATTTCCATGAAAATCTAGTTTGCCTTATTTACCCCCTGCCATTTCCAAGCCAGCTTTGTTGGTCTTCTCTTTATTGAATCAAAGACATTTTATGCATAAATGAGATCTTAAAAATGCTTAATCGTGAATAAACCTACAACTCTATTTCTTCTTATTTCAACAAATCAGTGGAGTAGGTTGCTATCTTATGCATGCTAGTCATTTATTCATTTCTGACAGATACTATTTTCTATTCAGGAATATACTGTTTCATTAAAAGCAAAACATGTTATTCTTCTAGTTTTTGCGATTGTAAATATTGTCCTTAAATTAAGATCAAGGATTGAAAATCCATGATCAAGGAGGAACTTATTGATTTCAGTGGAACTGAGACTTCAGTCCAGATGTTATTGACAAAGATAATTCAGTCATGAAAGATGCTTTCAGCAGAGAATTTCAAATCTGGGGCATGTAAATATCTAACTACTCGGTCAAAGTGCTGAGCAAGAGACTGGCTTTCAGCGCATGGATACTAACTCAGTCAGATACACATACTAAAATAACACCCAAAAAAACGCAAGGTCTTTATTATACATCAAAGTCATATGCAGAACTGGATATATTGAACTGCTTCCCTCACCAGAGACCTCTGTCCTTTCCATCCTAGCTCCAAATAGTCATCAAAGGGAGACAGGAAATTGTCCCTTTTTCTACTTGTGTACTTGGAGTTGGAAGAAAAATTTTAGGTCATTTTCCTCTGCCTTTTAGTGGGAGACTTTGAAGTGGGAGCTGAAAAAGTGGATAGGCAGAGAACAGAATGCCTCCAGCCCTTCCTTTGAGAGGACTTAATACCTGAAATGACAAAAAGGAGAGGTTCAGCACAGAAATCTATCTTACTGCTATTTCAAAATGTCAATAGGAAAAGGAAAAATAATACCTTGGTTTTGGCTCCTCCTTCTTTCCAGCTAAAAAAAGTACATATATCAAATTCTCCTGTTCCTGCTTTCACTCACCTAATGGAACTCTAAGGGAAACAACAAGGTCACGCAAGTCACTCAATCTTTGTTGCCGCGTGAGGACTGGACTGAGGTAACAGCTTAGTTTATTACTCATGTCCACTGCGCATGCTCTCAAAGGGCAAGATGTGGATTGTGGTAGACTACTTTTAGATACGGAAACTTTTCAAAGATAATTTTGTTCCATTACATTGTTCCTTGAGCCTTTTCTCCTCAATAATGCAGCATGACATTGCCATCAACTGTTAGTACTGTGTCAAGAAATGCCCTTTGGGAATGCAGTGCCTCATCTCTATTCTTCCTTGCTTTAACTCCTGTACATCCCAGAGAGACATTATGGTGAGTCCTTCCCACAGTTCCTCTAGTGACTGAATCTCTCATATGCGGAAGCTTCAGACTTTATGTTTCTTCTGGGAAAATTATTGCATTGGCTGTATACCTCATTTTGCAATCTTAACTCTAGCATAAAAATTTAAATGCACACAAACACAAAACTATTTTTTTCTAGTGACCAATCTGAAAAAAAAAAAAAGAAAAAAATTTTTTAAAGTCATCACAACTGACTGAATTTGTACAGCAGGACCCGGTCCCTGGGAGAACAAAAAAGACTGCTCCCTGAGTTCATGCAGTAGCTGGTGTCAGGAATACCTTTTCCTAAAGCCAACTGGTTAGCAATTTGCTAGTACATTTCACAGCCATTTGCTTATACCAGAAGAAATGGGGATGGATAAGGAGTTGACGCAGAGCTTATGGATCAGAATTAAAGGGAGGGTAGGGACAGGTGACGTTACAGTGGGGGTCTGCTACAAGCCACCCCACCAGGAAGATGGAGCGGGGGAGGCTCTATAGACAAATAGGAGCTGCCTCACATTCACAAGCTCTGGTCCTCGTGGTGGACTTCAACCATCCCAACATCTGTTGAAGTGACAGCACAGCAGGCCATAAGCAATCCAGGAGGTTCCTGGAATGCATCGATGATAACTTCCTTCTCCAAGTGACAAAGGAGCCAATGAGGAGAAGTGCTGTGCTGGACCTGGTTCTCACCAACAAAGAGGGGCTGGTAAGCAATGAGAAGCTCAAGGGCTGCCTGGGCTGCAGCAACCATGAGATGACGAAGTTCAAGCCCCTTAGAGCCACAACAAGGTCACACAGCAAGCTCACTTCCCTGGACTTCAGGAGAGCAGACTTTGGCCTCTTCAGGGATCTGCTTGATAGAGTATCACAAGACAAAGCCCTGGAGGGAAGAGGGGCCCAAAAAAAGCTGGTTAATATTCAACGATCACCTGCTCCAAGCTCAGGAGTAATGCATCCCAACAGAGGAAGCCAGGCAAAAATGCTAGGAGCCCTGCAAGGATGAACAAGGAGCTCCTGGACAAACTCAAACACAAAAAGGAAGCCTACAGAAGTTGGCAGCAAGGACAGGTAGCCTGGGAGGAATACAGAAAAATTGTCCAAGCAGCCAAGGATTAGGTTAGGAAATTAAAGCCCAGATAGAGTTAAAGCTGGTCAGGGACATCAAGGGCAACAGGAGAAGCTTCTACCAATATGTCAATGATAAAAGGAAGACTAGGGAAAATGCAGGTCCTCTCCGAAGAAACAGAAGACCTGGTTACCTGAGGTATGGAGAAGACTGAGGTACTCTGTGACTTTTTTGCCTCTGTCTTCACAAGCAAGTGCTCTAGCCACACTGCCCAAGTCACGGAAGGCAAAGGCAAGCACTGGGAGAATGAGGTACTTTCCACTGTAGGAGAAGGTCAGGTTTGACACCATCTGAGGAACCTGAAGGGGCACCAGTCCGTGGGATCTGGTGAGATACATCCACGGGTCCTGAGGGAAATGGCATATGAAGTTGCTAAGCCACTATCCATATCTGAGAAGTTGTGGCAGTCCAGTGAAGTTCCCATTGATTGCAAAAGGGGAACAGAACCCTAGTCTTTAAAAGGAAAAAAAGGAAAACCTAGGGAATTACAGGCAAGTCAGTCTCACCTCTGTGCCTGGCAAGATCATGGAGCAGATCCTCCTGGAAACTATCCTAAGGAACATGGAAAATAAGGAGGCAGTCAGTGACAGCTAACATGGCTTCACTAAAGGCAAATTGTGTCTGAGAAATTTGGTGTCCTTCTACGGTGGGGTTACAGCACCGGCAGATAAGAGAAGAGAAAAGACCAATCATCTGCCTGGACCTGTGCAAAGCATTTGACACTCTACCACACCACATCCTTGTCTCTAAATTGGAGAGACATGGATTTGACAGATGGATCACTCAATGGATAAGGAATTGGCTGGATGGTCACACTCAAAGGGTTGTGGTCAACGGCTTGATGTCCAAATGGATGACAAGTGGCGCTCCTCAGAGTTCGGTACTGGGACAGGTATTGTTTAACATCTTTA
Source organism: Numenius arquata (assembly GCF_964106895.1). Classification (NCBI taxonomy): domain Eukaryota; kingdom Metazoa; phylum Chordata; class Aves; order Charadriiformes; family Scolopacidae; genus Numenius; species Numenius arquata. The sequence continues at coordinate 31,901,288 of NC_133616.1, read as the reverse complement.
CCAGCAACATGGACAGTGTTGTGAGCGCAACACTGAGTGTTGCAAGTTTGCCAACAGCAAGCTGTGTGGAGTGGTTGACACGCTGGAGGGAAGGGATGCGATCTGGAGGGACCTGGACAGGCTTGACAGGTGGGCCCATGCGAATCTTGTGAAGTTCATCAAGGCCAAGTGGAAGGTCCTGCACCTGGGGTGGGGCAGCTCCAAGCACAAATGTAGGCTGGGTGGAGAAGGGATTGTAAGCAACCCTGAGGAGAAGGACTTATTTGTTGATGAGAAGCTCAACTTGACCCAGCAATGTGCACTCGCAACCCAGAAGGTCGACTGTATCCTGGGCTGTATTAAAAGAGACATGAGTAGCAGGTCAAGGGAGGTGATTCTGCCCCTCTACTCCGCTCTGGTGAGATCCCACCTGGAGTACTGCATCCAGCTTTGGGGCCCCCAACATAAGAAGGACATGAACCTGTTAGAGTGAGTCCAGAGGAGGGCCACGAAGACGGTCAGGGGGCTGGAGCATCTCTCCTATGAAGACAGGCTGAAGGAGTTGGGATTGTTCAGTGTGGAGAAGAGAAGGCTTTGGAGAGACCTTATAGCAGCTTTTCAGTATCTGAAGGGGCCCTACAAGAAAGCTGGAGAGGAACTTTTTTCAAGGGCTTGTAGGGATAGGATGAGGGGTAATGGCTTCAAACTGGAAGAGGCTAGATTTAGATTAGACATTAGGAAGAAATTTTTCACTCTGAGGGTGGTGATGCACTGGAACAGATTGCCCAGGGAAGTTGTGGAGACCCCATCCCTGGAAGTGTTCAGGGCCAGGCTGGATGGGGCTTTGAGCAACACGATCTCGTGGGAAGTGTCCCCTGCCCAAGGCAGGGGGTTTGTAACTAGATGATTTTTAAGGTCCCTTGCACCCTAAACCATTCTATGATTCACCAGCAAAAAGACTGGTAGAACTGGAGCAGTCCATCTGTTTTGCATATTCCGCATTTACCTGCCTTCAACTCTTTACACTGTTGTACTGAAGTTGCATTTTTTTTTTTTCCTCCTCTTTCTATACTACTGCAGTAACATTAGCAGGGAATTGAAATCAAAAGAGAGCCTGTCTTCTTCCTCCGTTTAAGTAACTAGAGTGAACAACAAAAGGCCCTCCTAGTTTGCAAGCCTGGCAAGGTCAGTGCTCAGCTGACTGTGGTGGCAATACATGCACAGTCCCTTCCATCAACACAGAAAGGTACTGGGGTGCGACAAGCACTGCAAGAGGTACAGGCTCTTCCAAGGTATTATGTCAGAGCCTCATCCACAGACCACTCAGTTTATGATAGCTCAGTCAAATGACAGCACACTTATGGCAATGCTAACAAACCTATTTCTAATACTTAATGGGAATCACCCCTTTCCCCATCTACCTAAGTCCCTGTTCCACTGTATAAAGGAACCACAGAGGTTCTCAAATAAATGGCTGGGAAACTTCAGGGCAGAAAGAATGAAGTTTTTTTTCCTTAATCCTCCTCTTCCAAATGACCAAACTGCTTACAGTGGAGATGCCTGGCTTTTTTTCAGGCACAAACCGACACATAAAAATTTCAGCTGTTAGATATTTAAATTTCCAAAGTTTTTAGTAACTCAAAACAAGCCTTTACAGAAGAAAGTTTTGGCAGCTACCAGCTCTTTCTACAAATCTAGATATAGAGGAAATACATTAAAGTATTGAGAATAACATCTCAGCAGCATGGCTGCAGGACAATTCAGTCTGATAGTAACAGTGAAGCCGTAACGAAGTAGACAGTATATACAACAGGTCAGTTGAACTCCAGTAAAATCTTTATGCCCTACCATATCATCACTCATTTTCTTTTCCTAGATGTGTCACAGAAAAACCCTATCTAAGGCATTGGGAATTGAAGACTAGAAGCCTCAGAGATGGCTTTTGAATTTCAAAATGGCTTTTGAATTTTCAAAGGTGTTTGATAAATTTATCAGATGGTGCTGCAACTTTTAAAAAAGATTGGCAAGCCTCTTATGCATATGTGCAGGAAAGATTCCTCTTTCCCACCATACATAAGCTTTCTCCTGCTAATATGCAGTTTGGACACTGGCATGAAATACTTAAGTTGGTTAACAAGAAACAGAAATACCACTACAAAATTTAGAGACTGAAGAAAAAGCAGCATTTCATAATGGCAAGTGAAACTATCATTTTGCCTTCATCTATTATCAAAGTTATCAGTTGTGATTGTGCCACTAAATAGAGATGGTTAAATCAAGCAGAACAGGTAGCGAATACAACTATTTGTTATTTAGGTAGATGATCATTCAAGCAGTATTTAGCTTATCACAAACTTTTCCTATTATGTCTTTTACGTCGGAGAACATCTCAGAAAATCAGAAAGGATGGAACTGCATAAATAGAGGCAGCTTTTATCCTGCTATATTTATTTCATAAGTATTGGGGTATCATATTAACTTCTCTGTTGCAAAAAAATTGCTGTTACTTTACATCACAGCTGGAAAGTATAAAAAAGCTTCAAAGCAAATATATTTTGCAGGAATTTATCTATTACTCCTTTTAATTGAAAAAATTTAACCACTCTAGCAGAATGCGGCTCCTATTAAGCATCAACAAAATTGCTTTGCTACAGTAATACAAGAGCAAATAGGATTCAAGAGAAGTAATCTAATTTTTATCTAATTCTAGTAATTTGATTTTATCAGAACTTAGCTATAGCTGTGGAAATCATAGTGATAGTGCCAAAGCATTCTACTTCACAAGCCAGCATAAATTCAAGTATTTCAGACTCTTCCTTGATATTTTTCATCTGATGAGTGTGAACATCCTGAAAAAAACCCCAAACTTTAATGTATCCTGGTCAAACCACCACTTTGTGTGTGTACGCTCACAAGCACAGCCACAGCCTGCAAGATTTTTGACTATGTAAAACAATTATTTTGCTCTTGTATGAATAAGATAATAGAAAGAACATGGCTCTTCTTGTCCTGAGGTACGTAGTGCTCTCTTGCTATGGACGTTCAATTTTTGTGTTTTGGGGTTTTGGGGGGTTTTGGTGGTTTTGGTTTTTTGTTGGTGGTTTTTTGGGGGATTTTTTGTTGCTTGTTTGTTTTTAATCCTAGGAAAACAACCACTGATTTAATTAGCCCATCTTTAAAGGTAGCACTTCACTCTTCCTACCTACTTCACTCTTCCTCACACAAAGACTGTACGGAAAATGGTCATGAATGCCTATTCATCAGAAGAGACGTATCCATCCCTAACATCAGGAGAAAAATAACACATAAGCATTTTGCTGAAGCAAGAACCTGGCTACTGAGAACTGCTTACACAGGCAGCAAACAACCCTGTTTTGATGTCCCATCTACCCAGTTCAGACAGTGGCAAGCTCCTGGTTTCCCAGAGCATAGCACACCAAACACTGCATGTGAATCTGCTTCCTCACATACTTGAAAGGTCCATATCACTACCTGATATGGAACCAAAAAATGTGTCTCTTCAGGAGTTGTAAAGGAACAGGAAAGCTCTTTCTAGGCCAGTTGTTTAGCCAGTCCAGCTTGCAAAGGCCATGAGGTCTTGAGACAGGAGGCATGAAGCTGCTATCACGACAATGACAATGCTTTCCATTTACATAGCAGGTATTTTATAGCACCTTACGTGGGTAAGAGATCATTTCAAAGCCTTCCAGAACTTCCAAAGTAAAGATTTTTTTTTGCTGAAGGTAGAAGGGGAAACAAGTCAAATGATGGTTTTAAATTAATGTTTTAAAAATTTTTTGCAGCACTTCAATCAGCAAATTCCAATGAACTTTATGAGGAAGATGCTGGATCCATTTTATAGAGATGAGGCAGTTTATTCAGGCGTCATAACAGGTCATATCAGATCCAGGCAAAAAACACACATCCGATTTCTAGCCTCTGTAGTGCCACCCTAGCATAATTTATTTAATTAGAAAATATATTTATATGCATGTAACCAATTAATGTCATAGCTCTTTTGAATCTTCATGGTGAATTATAAAAGCACTCTTATCCTAGAACAGTATTTTGAAACTAAGCATCAATAACTACATTATCAGCTGCATTTAACTCTAGAAGGCAGCAGCTATCTTGCATTTTGCAAATGTATCACTATTTTTTATTTTTCCTTTACAATAATAGAAAGAACTCTGATATTCAAAAATATGCCAGACAGTACGCACCACAACCCACTACCTCTAGAGAAAGCGTTGTCAATTGGAAATACATTCCAATCGTCACAGCTAAGCAATTTCTTAGAGTAAAGGGATTCTGAGTGATTTCATGGTACAAGGAAAGGTAGTTAATGTAACACAGAAAAATTAGATTGTTAATTGAGGTGTCACATAGTAAATGAAAAATTTCACTATCCACTGGAAAAAATAAAAATAATCATGTAAGGGCTATAGTGAAACAAAGATCTGTGTGCCTCAGCATATAAAGGACTGGGTTTGTCACGAAAATTTTTTCGGGTCCATATATTCAGGATTTTTGCAAGCAGAACCCTAGAAACAGCAGTGCTGAGATTTAAATTGGATTTTGAAAGGGCTCTTTTTCCTGTGGCAGACAGTCAGAAATCCTGCTGACGGTCCAATTTACAAGAAACAGATGATGTCATTTTGATAAAGCTCTCTTCTAGTTTCACATACCCAAGTGTTTCAGAAAAATTCAGACTTTCTGCTTTCTGGGAAACATCCAAAAAGGCCAAGATCCCAAGGACTGAAGGGAAATAGAAAGACAAGAAATGGAAGTACATTATTTATCAAGTTCATTATTTATCAAGTGCGCGTTTTAACACCAAGCCTTGTATGTCTGTGTGTACATTCTGGTGTGTTCAGGAAACTACATGCATACTGCATACAGTGAAGTTTCTTGACTCCTATAGATATAAAATAATATGATTGAAAATAACATGAACAGACAAAATGCTGCAAGTAAAAGGATAGTATTTATTTGTTTGGTTTTTTTTAAAACATTATTACATTGATAGACTATTATTTTAAAAGGAAGACCATAATATATTCATTCAAAACTAGTCTGTTAAGCATATATATTTAAACTCTAATTTTTCATACACATAATGAAAGAACATTATATTTTACAAATAGCTATTTTTAATAGACCTTATCAAAAACATGTTTAAAAATAACTGCCAAAATCTCTCTTTAAATGTACAAAACACCTTTGCTGGCGCTGAAGATACCTTTCTTAAAAGCCAGAAATATCTAAGTCAACAGTTCAGTCCACATCAAACCCTACTGAAAGCAGTAGTGACATAAAAATGTATAAGCACTGTACAGAGTAAGTACAGCCTTTGTCTCAATACTGTACATATCTGTATTTGTTTAAAAATGTTTTATAAAAACTCTCATTATTGAACTTAACACCCTTTCCTGTCTGCAGAAAAATAGAGTCACTGAAATTATCTCTGTTTACTAAAATGTCTCCTCTGTCTCTGAATGTGAATCTTCCCTCGTAATTCGAAGGGAAATTTACCACTTATTTCAACGCGAGCAGGACTGGAAGTTTTCTTCAGCATACCGCTGTGTAATTCCTCTTACTTTCACTTGGTTTCCCCCTTAGTTTCATAACACAAAACATCATAAAATCTCTTATACATTAACTGAAGAAATCAGAACTCAAGTACTTCAGCTTACGAGGCTGGTGTATGGATTAGTTCACTATAAAATCGAGTGTTCAATTAAACAGAAACCAATTGCAAATAACATCGCATGCTTTTTAATCAACACTCCTTTCTCTCCCTTGCTTCCTTTATAGTGCCTTCTGGCATTTCTTCTGGAATGAGCTTTTTAAGAAGGTGCGGTATCCTGGATCATCCACATATTCATTCCTAAAGCGGGAACTCAATACTCTCTGCCTCTTCTTCTCTCCCAAGATGATATCTGCTCCATAAAATGTGTCTTCAAATCTCATGTCAGAGGCTGTAGACTAAAATCAGACAATAATTACACATACAGCTTCACACAGGTCATTATATTCTGACATATTTTAGACAAGTTACATGGAAACTCAGATATATTTCACTAGATCATACGAAGCTAGGCTAAATATCTGATTATGCAGTTACAACTGTTTTCAGGAAAATGTCTAAATATTAAATATACATTTTAAATACACATTTAAAGTACAATTTTTAGCTTTCCATATTTTGCATGTACTACTCATCATTTAATTCTCTATGTCTTAATATTCCTTAGAAATATGTGACTAACACCAGTTATTAGTTTTGATTTTCTCCAGAGGTCACACAATCACTCTAATTCAAGCTGAAAAACAGCAACATGGAAGTGATGCAATTGTTGGTCAGGTTTGATCCTTGCAGCATCAAGCATTATCTACCACTTTGGATTCAGGGAACTTTTAAGTGCAACCTACTATGTCATGGACCTCTGAAAAGAAACCTGCACACTGCCTAATTTGCAAAGAACTGGAGTCACAAGTTCAGTTGTTCATCAGCAAACTTAAAACAGTTGGGAATCAACTGAAACAAAGCAGTGGGACAGCAAATAGCAAGCCATTTGGGAAAAAGCAGTAGCAGAAAATATTGGACCAACTTTCACTACTGGAGTCATGGTGAAGTTCCCACAATTGGGAAAAGCATCTTTTGGAAGGAATTGGTCTCATTTATTTTAAGAGGTGGACACAATACTGTAAGCTGCCTTTAACTTGCACTGTCTTCAACATGAGGAGGGGAAGGAGGTGCTGATCATAACCTGAAGACTAAGCTACATATTTATAGAATTTGAGGCAATAGTAGGAAATCATGCAAAGGTCTGAGCACAGGCCATGATTTGTTTTATTTAGTTGACCAAATGTAGATGTGATGTTTTTACCCTATACTTAACTCCCCAATTAAGTTAATGGTGTCAAACACACAAAAAAAACCCCAAACAAAAAACAACAAACTATAAAAGCTCCATTTTAAAAAGAGTAGAATAAACCCAACTACATTTGTATTGTTATCCTTTGTGAAATGCAATAGTTTACATTCTACAGAACAGGCACTTAATTATAAATACTTTTTACACGTAGTCTCTAAAACAAAAAACAGTAATGGAATGCCTTCTGAGTACAATGCAAAATCCCATTGAACATAACCAGATGGTTCATTAACATTTTTCAAGACATCTATCTTAACCCAAGGTGGTCAGGACACTGAAAGATGTGTGCATTTATCCCAAATACATTGACAAAAAGGCGTCTAGCCAAGAATACCGGATCACTGCACCTCCCATTAGAAAGAGCTGTCCTAATCTTACTCTATTCCTTCAGTAAAACAGGACGTACTGCTGGTGAACACCCCCTCAGCAGGCTGACAGCCTCACGTTTCTATGTCTCTGTTTCATTCCCAGCTTTACTGTTCCTGTCTCACATGATGCCCACCCTTTCCTTCGACACACCTCTAGCTTCTGAAATATACAGCATCCGTGTTGGATTGGCTGCTGAGAACTGGATGAAAGGAAATGATGATAATAATGATGAAGCCAGCTGCGTGTGGCAAGAAGCATAGAAAAGGAAAGCCAGGCTGAAACCTTCTTCAGCTGCCTCTCCATGCAATGCTACATTAGTCCACCAATCTCATCTAATCTGATGTATGCCTGCAGAATCAACTCTACACATCATTCCCCTACAACTCCTCACACACAGCTCTCAAGAATCAGCTAATTAATGCCACATAACAGATGTGTGAACAGGTTACGTGTATGTGCCCACCACCCTGCAGCAATGAAAAATATACTGTACGCTGCTCTCTTCAAAGCTTCACTGAAACTATTATTCAAATAAGAGGGAAAATTTTATTCAGATCAGTGAATTATTGTTTGTGCTCAATTATGGTAAGATTTTTGCATCTTTATGCTTTGGTTTTACATGTTAGGGAACCTAACTTTTAGCTTGCAATGCAGTTTTAAACAAACAGTTTTAGAATAGGACATGGACATGAGAAGTATATGGTGCTCTTAGTTGACACAATATTTAGCATTAATGACTAAGACAGGTAACGGCAGTCACCTTGTCTCCTCTGACAACTGTATAGCATAACTTTCCTTTTTCAAACTTTGTCATGCTCTTTATGAACCTCAACACGTTTCCACACGGCATACATATAAACGACTACCTGGTGGATGTTGTTTGAAACTGCAGGAAACCAAAAAAATACAGTAAAGATTTAAACCAAAGACTAGCGAAATGCTGATGAGTCCTGCCAGTGACATTAGTGAGCTCTGATCAGCTACTTTGTTTCTTAGAAAAAGCTAATTGCATTTTTATTAAATTCAGGGCTTTTAAAATCACAAAGCTCTGAGAACTTGGAAAGTTTTTAATAACATATACATGTTATAAGCATACTGAAAGAACAGATGACTGGCAATTTAAAAATTTTACTAACTTGATAATTAATGATCTGACAGATGATCTACCAAGATGTCCCTTTTAGGAGAAAAGAATTATGGTTGACATCAGCATTTACCTGTACTGGAAGAACTAACCATTCTCACTAGCAAATGGACACTTGTGCTAATTGTGTTGATTTAGCTAGTCATACTAGTACAGGCTTCAGAAAATATTTGTCCAGTTTAAATTGAAAATCCGGAATAAAGGTAAGGATAGTGTTATTGGCATTTTGGGCATATATATACTATAAAGTTATCATCAGCAAATACTCACAAAACGTGCTTTTACTCTCTTAGGAAGCTCTTCATCTAGTGTATAGATCTCTTCTCTCTTCATTACTATTTGGGAACCATCTTCAAATTCAACCTAATTGAAAAAATGGGTATTTAAAAATAAGATAATAATTTAATTCTTGCAGGAAGTTTCGGGGAATGTCTCCAAACAAAAACATATGTGCAAACACAGAAGACTTATATACAAATATTTTACTAGCTATTTTAGGAACATAAAATTAGGATAAAACATAAAAACTGTTATTTCTTAGGAACTGCAACACATAGATAAGTTGAAAATAATATCTAAGCAAAGAGCTTTCAAAATCAACACTGACACATAAAGTAAGATTTATTAGATTAGGAATGCCAAACAGTAACAACACAGAAAACATTATTTTGTAGGACTGACATATTAAAATGTCTTCATGTCATTTTTATTTGCCTCTAATTTTTTTTTTACTTGCTTCTAATAAATAAAAAATTAATTTTAACATACTGTACTTCAAGGTTGAGGAAGACCATGTCAAAAGAAAGTATGAGTGACAACTAAGGAAATACCAGTTAACAGAATTTTATTGAATCTGATGGAATTTCTTTAAAATGCTCTGTTCAGAAGATGAAAAGCTTTATCATGCTTAGGTTTAGATTTAATCCAACATGAACCCCGTTAGCAGAAAATGAGAAAGGAAATGTAACTAGGTGTTGGGAATGTTAAAATGCTGAGGCTTTGAAGCATTTAAGTCTTTTCAGTAGCTGCTGCTATTTTTTTTAATACTTCATCTAACAATTGTGAATTTCAGCTATTATCTACGATTGCAGTTTTAGTTCCACAGAAACTGTACTTTAAAGTTTGGTATAAACTTAAAAGAAGTCCCATTCCACATTCTTAGGTGACTTAATGAGACCTTATAAATGACAACAACCAACTTAGGTTGGAAGAATAAGCCCAAATACATACATAGGAAAACATTAACTGATCAGAAGTATTATCACAGATAAAACTGAAAAAACATGTATTTGAAACAGTAAACCCAGACTGGGTTTTGTATGTTCGAATTGAAACCTTGCCATGACTATGTCAGATTAATTGTGAACAGCTGAAAAATCTGATATAGTATACCCATTCTCAAAAGTCAGGCTACAGATCTATAAACTATTAACTTCTTTAAAAGAATTTTTACAGTGACTTAACAGGGATGCACAGATCTGGGATGCATTTAAAATAAGCAGAGCACAGATGGAAAGTAAAGTCACAAAAATCATCCTTGCTCCTCTCTGTTGCTGTCACTAACCCTATAAGTATAGTCTGCTAGTACTATGTTAGAGGAACTTAAAAGTTAATTTTGCTTAAGCTTGTTTAATAAAATTACATAAATTTATGTATTTTTCCCTAGGATGCAGGAACAGTCTTTCTGCTATTCTTGATCCTTATTGCACAACAAATTTGATAATATGTTTTTGCATAATAGAGTTGGTAATAATGTTTTTTGCACCACTGGTGAAAGAACTGGGCAAGGAATGAGCTCTGCCAGCTCCATGAGATCAGAAAACCACCTCCTGAAAGGGCAATCTTTTTGTTTTTACTGGTAGTGTACAGCAGAAAGCAACTGCATTAAACCACAGAATCTGGCACGTTTGCAGTATGAAATATATTGAACATTTACAATGAAGAGTAACTGGAAGTTCTTCAGCTATAATTCAGCATACCACACTGGAAACAAATTCGCTGTGCTGTACTGTACTGCAAACACAACAACAGCTTCTCTAAGTCTTTCAATGGTATCATGATTCATACAAAATATAACCTCACCATCTCTAATAGCTCCAAGTTAATCCAGACTTCAGATACTACTTTTCAAATCATCAATTTTATCCAGCAAGTTATTTTATTTGGACTTCCACTACTGTATTGTGTCTGTGTAGTATGTTATTCTCTCCATGAAATTTTCTTTTATTGGGACATCACAAATTAAAGGGTCAGCTGAATTTGTTAGAAGGCCATTGATAGGGTGAACACATAATTTAATAATCTCAAATGAAGCTCAAAAATAAATAGTGAACATCAATTTCAAAAATTATTAAGACATTAAACATAGATGACATTAACAATTTAACTTGAACACCTGCTGCATTTGGCATGTATAACTCTGCTTAGGGATTGTGTAGGGTACTGGGTTGCGAATGTCGAACTGGATGACATGAATTCTGGTGTGTTGTGTCATAGCTCCTGCATACATAAGTACTGTGATATTTGGTACAAATGTCTCATGAACCTGAGGAAAATTCAGGTAGAACAGATGCACCTTATTAGATCACAATACGTCTTTTTCAGTCCTTCCTTCTGTCATACCGATCATAGCAGATTTGGTAAGAGAATCTCAAGACTGCAACAGAGACCTCACAACCCAGAAGAATGGAGTATATTTATGCATGGGTCCTAGAAGCTATCAAACAGGTTGTGTAGAAAGACCAGAGGAAGAACTACTAATGTGTTTTGAAGTTAGCCCTGCCCCCTCCATGTAATAGACTTTCTGTAATCTGTGGCCACGTTGTGGCAGCCTCCTCTCCCGTCCTTCAGACTTAAACACTTGTTTGTCTCCAAAGTCCTACGAAGTGCAATCTGGAATACCTCTAATCTTTAATTTTTGCTGCTTGCCCTGTGATAGGGGTTGTTACAAGGCAGTTTACTGTAATCTCTCATGGCTGTTATGCTGAGGAACTCCAAACCTTACTGAACCTCCGCATACCATTTTCCTTAAACTAAACTGGTTTCATCATATTGTCCAAGAGGTCCAAAATAAGACACACAAGTTTGTTTGACTATGTCAGATTCCTTCAAATATGAAAGATAACAACATTCATCTAATCTACCTCACAGTATTCCTCAGAAGACCAGCTGCTTAGAAGATTAAATGATTTGAAGATTAATGTTACTACAGAACAATAATCTTTATATTTTATAAAGAACTTTTCACCTTCACAATAAAATACAGCTGCTAAACATAAGGGAAGAGGTAAGATTTAGAGACTAGCTCAAGGGATCAGGCATTTGAGGACTTGAGTTCGATCGCAAGTCATTGGCAAAGTGAGAAGGTCAATGCAGCAAGTCATTTAGCCTCCCTGTGCCTTAATTTATCTACAGATATAACAGTAAATTTGCCATTTTTGTAGAGTAATGTGAGGCCCTCGGATGAAAAGAGTTACATAAGTGAAAATGATTATATATATATAAATGAAATGTACCTAGATTCTCATTCTTTCAGAAGTGCTATTATTATTGTGATTGTTTTATTGCAGTTTCTACCATTCACTTGGGTACTCAAAGCTGCTGACTGATTTTTCTCAAAGGCAAGCACATAAAAAAACAATTACCTTGTCTCTGAAATCAGAAGTCAGCTTTTTAGCCTTGCCTGCAGTGTTCATGTTCAGTTCCCTTTTGCCTTTGCTAAGTATAAAACACTCCTTAGATTATGTGTTAATTAATTCAGAGGTGCCTCAGACAAGTGAAAGTAGGGCTATTTATGCTCTTCTTTTTACTGTCCCCCCCTTCCATCCTTTTACAAAATGCCTAGGGTTCATTGTAGTCACACACCAATACTTAATTTTATATCATTAATTGTATAATTACCTGACATCAAATAAAAGCAAATAACCTGAGAAAATAACAAATGTTATATTTCGGTCTTAATGTTCCACCTGTTCACCTGAGTTCTTGTGAAATAACCCATTTTCTTGATTTTATAAGAACAGGTGAAACCTCAACTCCTAAAGAGTGCACAGCACTTGTTAACAGTTTAGATAGCTTCATTTATTAGTTTAAATGCATTAGCAGTTACAATAAGAGTCAACCCTCCAGCCTTTTCCAGCTTTGAAGCTGCAGCTGGCCAGTCTGATGCTAGAGTTGAATGAGCCATTTGCAATAAAGACATCTGAAAAACAAGCACATGGTAATAAATACAGACACCCACCTGATACATGTGAGCTGTGTTTGTTCCCAGATACTTTGCACCATACAGTTTTCCATCAGGCCACTTCACTTGGACAACCTCTCCCTCTGCAGGTGGGCCCAGCCTTAGGCAATCTCTGCTCTATTTACAAAGAAGGATGGATTCTCAAATCAGTGAGTGAGCCACCACACTTTGAAATTACCAGTAAGCTGCTTTTTACAACTTGGTAATTGGAGGAGTTTTATTACCTTGTGTGTTTCAAGTTTTATAATCCTGCTAATGGGCTAACAGATGATACTGTTAGCCTTTATGAAAATGAAATACTGACCAAAGAAACATTCTCTTTACAGCTTGACGCTGCATTGGTAAGGCAACATATGCAAAAATCAGACAGCTACCAGCAACTGTGATACATTTCCCCCAAAATGAATTTGCATCACACATTGAAAATAAAGATCACTAAAGTGCAATTGCGTATCTGCAACATTTTCTCTTTTACATATTCAAGTAATTCATGTTTTGTTAACCACAGCATATTTTTGCTAGTTGCTAACTTTGCTGACTGAAACATACTCTGATGGATCAAACTATAAATGGCGAGAATGCCAATGAGTTCTTTACTTAGCTGACGGAGAAACACTGAAAGAATCCAAATGCTTACAAAGAAGAACCAGGTGGGATTTTTCTATTCAGAGGATATGAAGCAGTTTTTTTTCCTGTGTTTTGCCCAAATTTTGTGTGTGACTTTTTGAGCATGTCAGAGCAGCACAGTTTATGCTAGTTGCAACATACCCTTGTTATGGATCCTTTTGCCCCATCCGACTCAGTATGACCTAAATGACTCATTTGCAGAGCACACTGACTACACACCCATAACAACAGCTGTCCACATGAGGAAATACATGAAGGATCGTGTCAGGTCTGTGCTCACCAGTTTTTGGAAATACTCACCCCAACAAAGGCATCTATACTTTGTACTGACTACATCACAAGATTTATCTTGTAAATGAGCACTAATTTGTGCTCATTGGTATTTGTGCTCAAATGGTATGAGTTTCAACAAGGGCAAGTGCCAGGTTCTGCACTTGGGCCACAATAACCCCAAGCAGTGCTACAGGCTTGGGGAAGTGTGGCTGGAAAGCTGCCTGGAAGAAAGAGACCTGGAGGTTCTAATTGACAAGAGGCTGAATATGAGCCAGCAGTGTGCCCAGGTGGCCAAGAAAGCCAACGGCATCCTGGCTTGTATTAGAAATAGCGTGACCAGCAGAAGTAGGGAGGTGATTGTGCCCCTGTACTCAGCACTGGTGAGGCCACACCTCGAGTCTTGTGTCCAGTTTTGGGCACCTCAATACAAGAGAGATATCGAGGTGCTGGAGCGAGTGCAGAGGAGGGCAACGAAGCTGGTGAAGGGCCTGGAAAATAAATCATATGAAGAGCGGTTGAAGGAGCTGGGACTCTTTCGTATGAGGAAGAGGAGGCTGAGGGGAGACCTCATCACTCTCTACAACTACTTGAAAGGACACTGTAGAGAGGTTGGTGCTGGTCTCTTCGCACAGGTAATTAATGACAGAACAAGAGGGAATGGCTTCAAGCTCCAACAGGGTAGGTTTAGACTGAACATTAGGAAAGAATTTTTCACAGAAAGAGTGGTCGGACATTGGAATAGGCTGCCCAGGGAGGTGGTTGGGTCACCATCCCTGGATGTGTTTAGGAGCCATTTAGATGTGGTGTTGGGGGATATGGTATAGGAGAGAACTTTGTAGTGTAGGGTAGATGGTTGGACTCGATGATCCCAAAGGTCTCTTCCAACCTGGACGATTCTATGATTCTATAATTTAGTGGTATATTTCTTAGGTGACCATGCTACCTGAGCTACTGCTAAGAGGTCTAGACTGGGAAGAGAAAAGATAATGCCAAGGACCCAGGTGCAAGGGCTCAGTGACAAGGTCCTGCAGGACTTGGTATTATCTCGGGTTGCTGCAGTACTATTACTGTTTTCAAAGTTTGCATAGAATAATTTACAAAAATATTTTATTTTTTACTTCAACAGTTCACTTCCAACAGAGGCCAAAGATCATCATGACAAAGAACTCAAAATGTGGGAGCTAAAATGCACTACGGTGATCCTTACTGGGACATTATCATGTTATAACATCATGCTAGCCAAATCCAGGCTTTATAAACGGTTTTTAATCACACGTATCTTAATCCATGAATTTGATTTGATGCATGAGAAAAGAAGTGAAAAGCTGGATTTTCACAGAAATACATTTTCCTGCATGACAACACTGTCTCTGTCATCCCTCAGGTGCTGTGCCAAGGGGACAGCTCTAAAATATGCCCTGCGTGTTTGCCTGGCAAAGGTTGTTGTGACAGACACATAAAGATGTATCTTTTCAACTTCACCATATATCTGGGGTAGTAGGTGGCATTAGTGTATTGTCTTTCCTGATATTTCCAGGAGAGGAAGGGAGAGAGGGGAAAGGGCAGAGCATGGCTGCTGCCTGCTTTCCAACAGTGGAATAATTATGACTTCTCAGGGGACAGGGACTGCTAAATACTATCATAGCTCTGAGTATAAATTAAATGAGACCATATTTTTAATGCTCTCTTCTCAGTGAAGACTGTCAAGATGCTTATTGTCATTATCATACTTCTGCTATTTATCTGAAATACAAAAGTGTTTTGAATGAACTTGTAAAATATATCACTGAAGATAGCAAATTTCCTGAAAATAAAAAAATCTATCAACAATGTCAAGCCAAACATTACTTTTCCAAGAACAAAAGCCCATCATGAATTGTTCCCTTTGCACCTTGCACAAGAAAAACATCTCACAGGTTCTCTAGACTAGCTAAAGGAATTGATCATATGGAAAATTAGAGGTCTCATGCAAATATGTAGACAAATAACAATCCCATTCTTCATTTATCCCAACGTCTTAGTCTTCGGAACAATGTTTGGAAAACCTGTACTAAATAGTTTTTGCTGATTTCTGCCAGAGTTCCTCTCTTTTATTTTCATATTACATAACCGTTTTAGAGACTGTCTTTTTACAGCAAAAATAATTCTCACCAATTTCTCCTGCAGAATGATTTCTTAGGCTGATAAAATTACAAAAATGCAACCTCACTTTTTCTCAGTCATATCATAAAAAGTCAGACATCAAGATATGGCAATCCTTCAACATTCCCACACACCAGCAGTAAATAACATATAGTGTGGGCTCAGTCTACATTCAGCGTATAAACCACGTAAATTTCCTGTACAATTACAGAGTATATCTTCTTCTGCATACAAATAGACAAAATCATGCCTATCTGCACTGAAAAACCTATTCACTTAAGTGTCCGGTTTCACATTCCAGCTGTTTCACAGCTCAGAGTCCCAGCTCCAAGCATGGTCAGCTACAGCAGGTTGCTCAGGGATATGCCCAGTTGGGTTTGAGTATCTCCAAGGGTGAACACTTCACCATCTCCCTGGGGAACTAGTCCAGCATTTGATAAGCTTCACAGCAAAAAAGTCTTAAGTGAAGAAAAATTCCATGTTAAGGAATTTCCTGTATTTCAGTTGGTACCCTTTGTCTTTCATCCTGTAACTTTGTACCACTGAGAAGCATGTGGCTCCATCTTCTTTACTTCCCCCATCAGGTATTTATACATTTGCCTAAGATCCCCCTGAGTCTACTATTCTCTAGGCTGAACAGTTCTGGCTTTCTCAGCCTCTCCTCATATGACAGATGCTCCAGTTCCTTCATCACCTTCATATCCTTTCACTGTATTTGCTCCTGTATGTCCATGGCCTTCCTGTAGAGGTGAGCCTGTAACCGGACATAGCACTCCAGATATAGTCACACCAGTGCTAGCTTTACAGCCATTCAAAAAAGTTTCTCTATGAGAAAAAAACTGTAAATAACAATAATTCTAAAGCCTTTTTTGTTTATTACAGGTGGTATTTTCTGGTTTTAGAAACATCTATTTTGGAATTCATTATATGAACTAAAATAGTAAGTAATCCATTTGCAATAGATGTTGGAAAAATATGCTAAAATACTGGGTTTGTTTCCTATACTGCCACTAAGGAATTCTTGTGTACAGCACTACAGATAAAGCAGACATTTTTGCTATTTTTCTCTTCTGATATTCCTCTGTTTTCACCACAGAGGCTGAACAATACTTAGGTTCATTAAGACTGGACAGAGCATTTTCAAGTAACAAATCCTGTTGCGGTGGCAGGGTGGTGATGGTTGACACAGACTAGGAACAAATGTGGAGCCACACTAAGAAAAAAGAGGAAGTCTGCACCTGAAGCATGTAGTTGAATCCAGGAACTGTCAAATGTTGCGAGATTCACATCATTTGAATATAGCCACTGACATCTGAAGAAAATACCTTTATTTTTAAAAAGTTTTAAAAAATATGCTGAAGGGCTTTCTTAAATCAAGGCTGAAACATATAGATATTCTGGTCTAAGACGAACTTATGAACTATTGAGACTATTATCCAGAACTGTCAGAACAGAGACCCATAATTTTATTTTGACAATTTTTTGCATGGCAATTGTGTTACTAATTCAGCTACTACAAATTCAACAATTGTTTTGGAAATGACAAGAATATAAGAGCCTTTGACTTCTTCTAGGTTTGATGCAAAGGAGCCACATTGAAAACAAATATCTTCAGAGGAAAGAGAAAAACTGTGGTGTAATCCTTGAAGTCAACATGGCTAAATTGGCTCATATCTTCAGGCACTGGCTAAAAGAAGTCTGCAAGTTAAATTGGTAATAGAAAGGATACTGTAGTCTTTCATGTCAATATTGTAGTAGGAAAGGATGAAATTATTCTGTGAGTACAAATATGAGCCAATGGTAATGTACAGTGTCTCTGGTCTGACAGAAATCTAGATAGAGAGAAAATCTTACAAAGGAAAATATTGGCAGGGCCAAAGTAGAATATTTGAGAATTTACTGAAAAACAAAAAGTTTTCAGTTTTAGAGATTTTTCCTCAGTGAGGAAGGCAGCAGTTGAACAAAAAAGACCTGGAGACTACAATACATCATTTAATAACACTTAAAAAAAAATCTTTTCAGGTTAAATACATGAAAAGAAAAAAGCTCTCAAAAACATTACTGAATATTCTGAACACACAAAACCCCCACCACTTCTTTCCTCCTGAATCTAGCAGCAGGAAAAGCTTTTCATTAGCTTCTGCCTTTCAACAGTCAGCTTACAGCTCAATGTTTGATCTTTAAGGAGCTTAAATGGAATCATATTCTTACAAATCTGATTCAGCCTTTGGTGAATGTGGAACGTGACTGGTGAAGAAGGGACCAATTAACTCCTTTAACTTAAAGTAATGGTCATAAAGGTTAAAATTGTATTTAATATCATAGCAATAACTTCTGTCATTTTATCTCAAGAATTTGTTTGAAAAGAGGAAAATGTGGCCCATATGGCATCTCTTAGAGGAGGTATAAAACCAACGGTTGCTAGAAAACAATTCAAATGGAAAAATGCCAATACTTGTCTACTTAAATCGGGGATCAACTTCATCAGATCACCTGGCTCTTGATAACTGTTTTAATGAAGTGGTCCTACCCTGACTCTAGAGAAGATATAACAGTTGTGATGATGAAGGTCCCCGATTCCGTCCCACAATTGATAACCTAGTCTAGTATGTTTTGTTTTGAAAGCTGCTTTTGCCTCCCACTCATACTTTTGCAGGAGCATTCTGTGGAACTTCTCTTATTAGGATGAAGAAAATCAATCTCCATCTTGATCAGATCAGAATATTTTCTGTGGGAGATTACTAAACTCAGTTCTCATAGCTGTGCTCCTACAGTGGGCTTAATAAGGAAGAGGAGAATGAAACACTGTGAGGTATAAGACATTTGCAATCCATTAAGTAACAGTCTGAAGACCCTCCTCTACAGCTGATGAATATTACTGGAGACCAGATTTCCCTGAACATAGCCCTAAACCAAAAACATTCGTAAGTATCTCTCTGTGTGTATATATATATAACAATACAATGAGAATGGAGATTTCTTTTTCCATGTATAAAAAAGTAAGGCCAAAAACTTGGAAGGATATTGAAGAAAAATGAGTCTACAGTATACAGTACTAACGGGGAATATTGTCTGCAAGTGGTTCATTTTTGAAGTTTACTCTTATTCACTGCTAATCCATCTGATTAAGCAGAATTTTTTCCCTTATAGCTGTGCTGTTTTACAAACCTGAGGTTTACATTCATAAACTTGCATTGTTTAAAGTAATTTGTTGGACATGCAGAGTAGCCTCTTTCTTTTCTGAACCATTTCATTCTTCTGGAACTTATTAAATAATTTTCAAATCTTGTTTCATACACACAACATTCGTCTACCCATTTCCCATAAGGGTGTCTCTATAAAATCCACAACATGGAGTATCAAACTGTCATAAAGCATTAACCAAGACAGCAAACATAATCAGGCTGGCACCTCTTTCTTCAGGACAGTGTCTAACTGAGCAGTCCCTATCCCATGAACAATCTCAGAAACTCCTATTTTGTTTTTCTCAACACCAATAGAATTGTTTAATCAGCAGACACAGTGCTGAGCTCTGTTATTTTTCAAATCACTATGGTTTAGACTGTATTCAAAATAAAATATTTTTGTTTATTTAAATTGTATTCAAATTACAGTATTTTTCTCATTGTTACTTAGCAAAAATTTCTGCATCTCCTTGACACTCCTGGGTTTTACTTGGTGATTTGCTTTGTTTCCAAAACAAAGTGCAAAATGCCTCATTGTTTATTCAAATTGTTGTCAAATACCATTGATGGTATAATTGACATAAACAATACAGGGCTAAAGTGGTCAAGTGTGGCTCTTGCAACAGGTTTTGTCAAACAGCACAGACTTCTAATCCTATTTTTGCTGGATGGCTCTGTAACACAGCGACAGAATGAAATACACATAAATTATATAAATGATTTTACTTAATAGTAAAGGAATAGTATAAATATACACAGAAGCCAACTGTCATTATTTAGTGATATCAGTTATTAGGTATCAACAGTTATTTAATGATATCATTATAGGGATTATATCAGTTTAAAGACAATTTAAATGTAAGCTCAAAACTAGTATTTGTAACATTTAGTTTAGCTGAAGATATTTTTCATCCTTTGAAGTTACTCATTATTTCTGTACCATATGACAGCAAAACCCTCTAGGAAGACATATTCCAATCAATCAACCAACAGCAGTCTTGCAGGAATACTATGTACGAATCCATTTCGTTGTGCTGCTGCAGCTTTCTCTATCGGAGAATTCTTGTGAATCCCACTATGCTGTTGTCATGCAGCTTGGCATGAAGGAACGGCATAAGGCAGAGGTAAGCAGCAGCCTGGCTTCAGCCCCGCAATATGCTCGTTGATACAGATCCTTTCCATATTGTTCCATCCCTGATACACAGGGGCCATGGCACAATATTGTAATTCTCCTGGCAGACTGAAAACTGATAATCTAGCCCTGAGGTTTCAAAGATCAAAGAGAAACAGATACCGAAAAGAGGAACTAGAGCTAAATCAGACCCTATAATTGCAATAAAACTGGCCTTGCTATCAACATATTTTTTTACTATCACTCATCTTGTGTTTGGTTGTGAATTTAAATATGTTAAAATCGAACAGTGACATAGAATCTGTCTATTTTCTGTCACCCCCTGCATTGTTTAGATCCATAAGAATGCCTCAGACCTTAGTATTAGTGTATCTAACCACAATTTGCATGGAGCAAGCCATAGTATTGACTCATTTGGGCTTTTATGCTAGAAATTCCATGGTTTCTGAAAAATAAGTTAAAATTCATGCATGTTCTCCAAAACTGAATAAGCAACACCTCTAGCCTCCTATTTTGGAGGAACCAAAAATTCATAGAACATAGAACGTTCATTTCAATTTATAGCAAATAAGCATTCTGGTATTAATCACATAATTAACAGTTACTTGTCACAACACAGACAAACACGCTAGCTATATCTGATTTTCATTTATAAGACTTCAAGCGGATTACTAGTCCCCAGAATCACAACACAAAGAAGTCAGAAAAATCCCAGTCTGATTATCGGGCTTTTCCATAGAAATTGTCCTCTTGCCGATTCTAGTTGAACTGCACCAATCATTTCTAAATTTTCCCCTTAAACTAGGACCTAAGTTAAATTTACTATCCTACCTCATTGCTACTAGGGTACCTAGCATGAGAGAGTGCTCTCTGTACTGACAGGGACCAGCTGAAGGTGGCTTGAAAGGGAAGGAGTACAGAACTAAGCTCAGGGTGACCACGCTGTCAGGAAGAGTTGGCTCTTGCTGTACAGACCCAGGAGCGAAAAAGGGTCCTGTGGCAGAGCAGGAGAGGTACCTCTAAACAGTCCTGAGGATGGAGCTTCAATGTCCCCAAGGCCATTCTGTGAAGGCACTTCATGCAAGTCCTCTGTCCGAGTTACTTCAGCTAATGTTAACTTTCAATGTGAGCGCTAGTGATTAAGCTTCCACAGTCACGCTCACCAGTGATTGTTTCATGAGAGGCATGACTAATGTGTTCACAACTAACACCTGATCTAGAAAAGCTTGTCACATCGATAAATAACATACCACAGCTGCAAACAGTGAATATATCTACCAACACCATTAAAGCGGAAGTGGAGAAACAAATTGTGGAAACTCTCTGAAAACAACCGCTGATCTCAACAGACTGTCAAACTGTTTTTCTTTTGGGAGCTGATAGTATACAGTACTTAACGCAAATTTTTAGAAACACAGAATTAGGCTTCATATGTTCCAAGACAATTTGAATGAAAAGGAGAGTGGTAGCTAATTTGCCACAGTCAGAATTTTATCTAAACAGGAACAGCAATTTTCACAGTGCATTAGCATTTGAAAGAGCAGGCCTGATTCCCAGGAGCGCAATTCTGGTTTTGAATTGGTATAAATTCAGTGAAATCACCAGATTAACAGAATAGTTACTGTAATTCAACAAATTTAGCCTTGGATCACAGAATGCATAGTATAAAAATACTTTGAATTTATGTAAAATATGTTGTCCTTAAAAATGTTACTGAATCTTCTCTTACAAAGTGAATATATACTTTCACCAAAGGGAAACTGGAAGACAAATTGGATCATGCATTCCTGAATATATCTAAAAATTTCTTACTTTCCATTCAGCTTCGAAAGTTAATATTTCAACTGTTACATTGCCTTTCAGCAAAGTATTAATAACAAATACATGCATAACATTAATTGACAGAATCTGGGCAGTTCTGTGGGATTCAAACCCACATTGTGGAATGTGGCTTAGGATGTCCAGCCTGGCACTGGAGATCACAATAAGGTGCAGGACAGAGGACACTGAGGAAGCCTTAACTGGGGGTATGATATACTCTTATGGGACAAAACTCGGTGTCAGCATTAGGAAGGTAAAGTCGGCAAAGGTACCGGGACATCTGATTCGCTGTGCCTGACTGAAGTACAAGGCTCCTTTAGTGCAGAGGAGAACCCTTGCTTATGCTTACATTAAAGTTAGATGACACTCTGAATCCTGTGGTACAGCCTTATGGGCCTTCACCAACCTATATCTTGGTAAAAGCCTAAAGGTTTAAAGTTCCCAGTAAATCAATTGCGGTCAGACGAGTGCAAAGAGCAGATCACATTCTGCTCCTGCCCCTGCCTCAGGTTGTAACACACATGAAGGAAAATGCTCCTTCTTCCCCCTTACTTCCCCCCCCGAACATACAAGGCAAGTCTGGAAATAATCTACTTCTGAAACACACAACAAATAAGAGTAAATTGCCAGATCTGAAAATCCTGGGGTTTTTGTCAGAAAAAGGGTGGGAGGGAAAATAATGCTCCTCCCCCACTCCTCATCTCAATGGTTCCTCTGCGATTCCAGGGATTTAACTATGCTCCACACGCTCATCACGGCTGTACTTGTGCTCATAGACATGGACGCACACTCACTTTGCAAGCACAAGAAGCACTGAAATATATTTCTGTCTCCCACCTGCTTCACTGCAAAGTCAGCCATCTTATCGTAAACTGAAAAGTAACGGATTATCTTCCATTTTGTTTTTCCTGCTGAGCTGTGGGGGCATTACCTTCAACTCATCTAAAATCAGTATTGATAAGGATCCATAAAGCATTCCATTATAAAGTGGAAAGGACATTATACACAGGAAACTATGTAAAGATAATACTCATATTTGAAGCTTTAATTTGGCTTAAGCTATCCTATATTGATTTTTATGCTTATCTATTGTTGCCTGTCTTTCTACTGTAACAGGAAACAAAGAAAAAGCAAGACCCACAGAAAAATCACTTCTGTTCTGCATAAGGGAGTAAAGTGAAAGCAACTCACTTCAATCAATATGGTTATAGTACTATACAAATTTCAGATTAGAATCAGACTATTGCATCTTTTGATGTTTTGAAGCTTCAAGAGTTAAACAACGGAATAAAAGCCTCCAGTCTGAAGCCTTAGAACTTAGTCTTTGTTTTCAAAAAGTTTGATTTTAACTCAATAAGACCACAGTTTTAAAAACAGGAATTCATTTGTGTTAGAAGATGCAAACAATGATTTGCATGTGTATCAGCACTTGCAAATCCAGTGCAAAAGTTTACAGTTGCAAAAATGTGTTAAAATAAATTTCTCAGCTCACACAAACTTGAAGAAAATTCTTCAAAACATATATATACATATTTAAATTCTTGGAGTATTTCTTAGAACAAGAATGCAAAATCCTACACAATTTTTACAAATCTATCTAACCAAGAAAAGAAACCCAAGTTTTCTCCTCAGAGACATGTCATGCAGCTCTCAAACTTGCTTTCCAGAATTTTTCACAATTGTCTGTCAATGGTCACACCATACAAAATGCTGAGTAGTAAGTTCAACTACATAGCAAGTAATTTAATAATGCTGCAAAAAAAGTTGTGCCAGCCCAACATGAGTAGTGCATTATTCAGCTCAGAGACTCAATGTTGTCTCAGTTAAGAAATAATTAAAAAAAAAAGGTTGCTAAACCTATTATAATTCATTAGGTCTATTTTCCCACAGCACACAACTAGTTCTGAGGACTTTTTGACTAAGTTTATACCAAATACTATCTATCCTCTTGTTACCTTCAGAAATGCATTGCTTGCTTTTCTATTTCACTTTCTCAGAAATCACTGGTGATGGTGACACTGGAGTGCATCCAAACTATCTATAGATTGCCCAGAAAGCATGAATTCAACAGTTCTAATTTCCTTAGCCATTCTTTATAGATTTACATGCCAGTATAATAAAACTGAACAATAAGCTATTATTGTCTGTCAGAAGCCTAATGGATCTTTCACAGATACAAGAAGGCAGGTAAGCACTACTATTTAAAGTTTTGATTTTAACAGGTAGACAAGCAGAAAACAGTTGTCAGAAGAGGTAAAGGGAGAAAGGCATACAGAAGAGAAACCACTAGAAAAAATGCTGGAAACTAGTCAGGAGTTTAGTCATTTATAATGCCAGACAAGGTTGAAGGAGGAAAAGTTGCATGCATCTCGTTTGTAGGACAGATTTTCAAAAAAAACCCAGCATCCTTTGGAAATTACTAGGTCTGGAATCAAACCTTCTATTTTTTATATCCAGGTGGACATTAGTGGACTGTCAAGACTTACGTGCTAGCCCAGTATTTCCGAATGTCTATTGTTCAAGCAGTATGGTTTTTCAAAAGCATAGCAAAAGTATTAATGTATACAGGAACTGAGAAGCTGATTGAATGTCCACATAGACATATGCAGACACATATTTATTGTACCACTGAAAGTCAGTAGTCCAGAAAAAGTCATTAGGGAGAAGTTCTTGCAAAGAAGTAAGACTTTGTTCTTGAACGTACATCCCAAGCATTGACACTCACAGCCCCCAAAAGTGGTACCTTTTCTAACCTGCACAAGCAAAAAGTCCCACCTACATAATGGCACATTATGGTTTGAAACTCATGTTCCCTTTTGCATATGGAGGAGATAATTTTTGAAGAACCGTTCAGCTAAATCTGATTTGTTCTACATCTCAAAGGAGGATGAAGTAAATCCATTCTGTGTGTCTCTAGTCTAATAATACTATCCTTGGGACAATCTGTATCCAGCCTGACTCCTTTCCCTGTACTTTACCCCAATTAGCTCACCTTGTCTTGAGCAACTTCTAAGATTATAAACGCCTATGCAACTTCAAACCCCTGCGAGTTATCTAGGCCAGGAAGGATCATTCAGAATCTCAGCAAGTCCACAACCATCAAGAATTGGCAAGGCTATGCACACAATATGTGTGGACATTAGAGTGTGGGTCATGAGATGTCGAAGCTTTAATTTCATAATTTTGTAGGGGTGTGAAGTGAGCATTTGCGGGTCAGGACAGAATTAGAGGATTGCAAAGAAGATCCCTGGCAGACAAAAATTGGGTTGTTTGGCTTTTTTTTTTTTTAATAGCTTCTCAAATTACATTGCTATCATTCTGGCAGGTTTTCCTTCAAATACTGGCAACTAAAATGTGCTCCATTTTATTACAAAGAAAGCAGAGGATAATAATTTTGGGCTTTGTGAAATTTAGATGCACACTATAAGAAGTTGTAGCCTTCATGATAATTTCAGTGAAGTACTTTGGCTGTCAGAGTTCTCAATAGCCCTGTTCCTCCCTCCCCTGCCAGTGGTAAATTTAAAGTACTGATAGACACAGAAAGATAGAGCTTAATCTTCTCCATTCTCTTCACACTGAAGGCTCTCTTGGGTCCACTACTGAAAGAAGGTACTTGCATAAGTATCAGCATCAGTCTGTCAAGGATTCCAGGTATCACTGTTGGTATGTTAGAAAATCCACTATTTGGTATGGGTTTTTTCATGCTTGACTTTTTTTCAGGTGATGTGGCATCTACTTCAAAAAACAGTGGTAGATAAAAAAAAAAATCAAGCAAGATGCTGAATGGACAAACTTGACACATGCAAAAATAATTTGTTTCTGCTTTTGACAGCTGCAGTCTGAATGTCTTAACCTGAACTAATATACACCTTTTCAAGAGTATGCTTTTTGGATTTTATTGAGACCTCAGAAAATTACCATAATGTGTTTGTGCAAAAAAACCTCATGAACTCCTGAATACAGCATCCAAGTATCCTTCTAAACATATATCACTTCCTCAGCTCTTAAGATGCTCTTGCTTATAAGGAACACTTACAGCAGCATTCTGTAAGCTATAATAACCCTTAGGATGGTATTCAATTTATATATTTTAATAAGTAAAGTCCATGTTGGGGTTTGGGCATGATAACCCACAGATCAGCTTTACCTTCTCAATGGAGAAACTCTACATTTATACACTTAATAGTAAACTAAAACACAATGTAGGTAAAACATGGCAGTAAGCCACGCTATACGTGCACTCATTTTTTTCAACTTGTTTGCTTGATAACCACGAGGTGAAATCATGACAATAATTATGTGTAAACTGGTCACTGGAGGACAAGGGTACTTACTGGGGCAAGTGGCCTGGAAAGATGTCTACCATTTCAGGAGGGGTGTGTTCAGCCCTCCTGTAATCAGACCCCTCCACAGACTCGAACCATGCTTGACTCCACAATCTAGTTTTTTAATTCCTCTCTTTCTTGCAATCAATATATTTTGGTGGGATCTGTCAGCTCCTGAGCAAGTATGCTACAAGCTCTCCCTGTTTAGCTAAGATTTTAGTAAGGTAATATGGGAACAACTTCATCGTTAGCTCTAATTTCAGAATACATATATACGTATATATTTTTTAATTATACTTGCTGTTAATGCATTATTGGCAGCCACAATATATAGAGAAACAAATAAAACTCCTAGCTAAATATCCAGAATACTAGTTTCTAGCAAACTGCCAAGATATGATAGTGAAGATAGATCCGTCAGGTACTAACAAAAAAAACCCAACAAAAACCAACACCCAAAAAAACCCCAACTGTGGGACACCCTCCCCAACTGAGCAGGCTAAAGAACTGAGACATTTCCTAAAGCCTATCATATGAGAAGCAGCTGAAGGAACTGGGGTTGTTCAGCCTGGAGAAAAGGAGGCTGAGGGGAGACCTTATCGCTCTCTACAGCTACCTGAAAGGAGGTGGTAGACAGGTGGGGGTCGGTCTCTTCTCCCAAGTAACAGGCGATAGGACAAGAGGAGATGGCCTCAAGTTGTGCCAGGGGAGCTTTAGATTGGATATTAGGAAAAATATCTTCACCAAAAGGGTTACAGAACATTGGAACAGGCTGCCCAGGGAGGTGGTTAAGTCTCCATCCCTGGAGGTATTTAAAAGACATGTACGTGTGGTGCTGAGGGACATGGTTTAGTGGTAACTTGATAGCGTTAGGTTAATGGTTGGACTTGATGATCTTAAAGGTCCCTTCCAACCAAAACAATTCTGTGATTCTATGATTCTATAATCTGTAAACTGACATCTAGCCTATTGGGCAGGACAATACTCCTCCTGGTGCTGAGCTAGGCCCTGTGTGACAAGTTACAGAGCATTAATCCTTCGAGAAGTGGCAAGTGGCAGGCATATATGCTGCCTGTTTGTAGCAGATACTCAGAAGTGCAGCATATGCACTCCCCACTTGTGTGCACGCATCATTAAACTAACTGCTAAAACTGTCGTCTCACCTCCTTTAAGATATCACATACTATCACCCTCACTGCAGTCTTTCCATGACTTACAGGGGAAGTTGTCCTGCTGTGTCTTCCAGCAAAAGATTGTACCCTTATACTTCTTTGCCACCTCTTACATCTGCTGGGTTAAGGGAAAGCTGACTGGTTAGCACATCAACAAGCTATCTAATGGGTTTAAACATTGTAATCGAGGAGTAAGTGTTCTAAGAAATTCTGACAAGGTAGAAATCAGGTAGCGTACCCAAGAAATAGCTTGAAATAAAAAAAATCTATATAGCTATGCCTATATCTAACACCTACACTTAAAAAAAGGCCATGCTATATTTAGCAAATACTAATACAAACCAAGAAAAATACATATGAGAAGAGAACAATAAATACCCTGCTTTGGTAGTTACTGAATGCTTACAAGCAAACAGAGTTTCAAAAAGCTTTGAGACTGAAATTTCCCTGCTCCCTATTTTCCTCCTTGAAAATAAATCACTGTGTCTGAACATTGGAATTGTGGTCTATTGTGAGCTGAGCTGAAATTATGTAGTGGATTCAGCACATCCTGGAAACGCAGAAAGCTCCTGCTATCTTTGTGAGCTAGTTGAAAAGTGAAAACAGATTAGAAAAATAAGTTCTTCAATAGGCAGCAACATTGCTTTCACACCAGATTTGATGAATAAGTCCTCCCAGCGGCACTAACACCTGATACGCACATTGCATGGATTAGCAAGTTTTAGTCCAGGCAGAAGAAAAAACATTTTTTTTTCCTTTCCAGTAACTGCTGCAGGTATATTATCTAATGAAAACACAACAAGATTTCTCTAAGGAATGTGAAATTTGTTTGGTGTTTCCATCAAACAATTATATGTTGTTCATCCACTATCTGAGAAGCACTGAGGCATATCCAGACTTGATTACATTTATTCTTAGCTCCAGATCAGACTATCCCACTAGGGTGGCAAGCAGTTTCTCATCTCTGCCTTACCAGATCCTTGATGCAAACAGACACAAAAGCAGAGTTTCTAATAACAATACAGCCACATTTGCTTAATATCTTGATCATCCTAAATCAGAATGTCTTTGATCATTAATGGAGCCTTTCGGAGTGTTTCGAATTAAAGGATAAATTTTCAAAGACATATAACAGGGATTTGCTGGCTGCCTTCTGTTAAGACCAGTGGGAGGTAAACAGCTCAATCCCCATACAGTGCTCTGAAATGTACCCTTTCAAATACAGTATTTTCAAAAAGCATTAGACTTTTCAGTAACTAAGAGGCTTCTAAGAAAAGCAGTATCGTTTCCACTGACGTATCTGTCAGCTAATGCTACTTCCAGGAAAACATTAGGCATGCAGAAAACAGAACAGTTCAAAGACTTTCACAGGAGAAGAACACGGAGTACTCCTACAAGTTGTGCCCCTTGAGCTGCAAAGTGTGTTTTCTTACACGCTGCTGCATATGCCAGATCTCCTCCTCTACATACAGAACAGGACACAGGGCTAAGTGAAGAGTGGTCTTGCAACAAACAGCACTTTTGCATACCAGTGTTCACTGAAGACTCTAACTTTTAGAAATTATTAGCAGGAGGTACACCCAAAAATACTAGTTCAGCACAAAAAAAAGACTCGGACGAGCAGGAAGATTAACAAGGATTAGAGTCATATTGTGAAAAGATGTCAAGCCACACCTGATGAACACAATGAAGGTTAATATCCAATGTATTCATTGCAAATGAGGAGGGAAACAGACTCTTTCCCCAATTATCTGCAAATTTTGTTCATACGTGCTAAGTGCACAATGTGGTCCCTAGCAATTCTGAAAATCATGGCAGTTTATGTAAGTGCACAAGGGAAATCAAAATCTCAATTGCTTTTTGGAAATGCAATGAACTACACATTCTTCTCCCTGACGATTTTTATCATTAATAATGTAATCTCACAAACTAAATATCAGAAGGTGTAAACAAGTGGTTAGAACAGATTCGTGAGAGCTATTCTTCCCATTACAGAAGGATTTTTCTATTCAGCAAGGAATTTTTACAAGTTATCTCTGAGAGACAGATAAGGATATATGGAATTCCCTTTCTCATACCCTTTATTAAATACATCTTTCTTATTTAATTAAAAGACTTTGTAAGATTACTTTTGATTCATTTGGTCAAATGACAAAGACTAATTAGAACAACCAAGTTTTGGAAGCCCATTAGAAAATAATCATTCTCAGCAAGCAAAAGTAACAAACATGAATATTAACACATTACCTCCTCAAGGTCAAAAGAAGTAGTTCAAGAGGTTCTAACTCTCGAATTTAAAAAAAAAATAATCCCAAACCCACAAAACCAAACCAAACAAAACGCACAAAAACAAACCAGAAAGAACAGGTATCTGAGAAAGTACTTACCACGATGTCTTCAGGAAAAGTATCCAGACTGAAAGAGCCATCATCAAACATGACTTCATAGAAAAGTTGAGATGTAACTCGTATGACTCTGCAACTATAGTATCGTGTGTTTCTATGTTTGGCGATGACCGTCTGCCCAACTGTAATGGCCTTCTCACATGCTTTAGCTCTCTTGAGAAAAATGAAGAATTTAAAAGAAAAAGTCTTTTTAAAATACCATCTTACTCATCAGAAATTTATCAGTGTCAAAACAGAACTGATAGCAGTTCACCACTCAATATAAAAACTTCAAATGCAAAATCTTTCCTTCCAATCATGATCACACAAATTTGTTTTATATACAAAGTGCCTGCATTTTAGGAGAAAATAAATGGCATTTGAAGAATAACAGATCACTCAAAAATATTTTTGCAACTGGATGTCTTCTAACTATTCTGCATTAGATCAAAAAACACAAATAGCAATATTTGTAAATTTTATTTGTAAAATAATTTGTAGAATTTGCTTGAAGAGATAGGATGTGATGAACCCAGACTATGGTCTTGCATTGTTTTAAATGATGGGATTTTTAAGTACTGAATCTCAATATGATTCTACATAACTGCTTAATGTTTTGCTGAATGGGATGCAATAACTAGATGCATAGCCAATTCTTGTCAGAGTTGTCTACAGCAGTGTATCTGAGCAACTTCTTAACCCATACTGTGCAAAAAATTTGCATTAAAGCTTCAGAGAGCATTGATCACTCTTCATCAGTTATTTATGTAGTAAATCAGTAACAATATTTTTTTTTCATTTCTCACTTTTAATTCCCCAAAGTTAGTTATGTCAATCAGAAGAGTAGCAGGGTTGTTGAACTATACAAAAATTCTACATGAATCTGCTTGATGGGTTCTATAAATACAAAAAAGAATGGAACCTTGTAAGCGAGCAAATGCTCAGATGCTCAGGTGATGCAGACAGCTGTTACATATCAACTCCCAACTAATTTATCCCCATGAACCTTCCACTTAAGAAGGATCCTTCTTCACCAGGAAAAATAAAATCAAGAGTTTCTCATTCTAATAGCACAAGGAAGGCACTTCTTTCTTATGATCCTGACTGTCTATTTGTTACCCCCAAAGCTTCATTTGATTATGCATAAGTGAGTTATTATGACTTTCGCTATATCTGAACAGTTGAACTTTTCTTATAATGGAAGATGCTACTACATAGGGCAACTACACTGGTATGTACTAAGCATATTTTTTTTTATTATTTTTAGAAATGTTTAGATAAACAGCATGAAAATATTACATAAACTAACGTAATTACTCAGTTTCCTAGTACGGCTTTTCAAACCTTCAAAGGCAGTGAATTCTTCAATCAGCATAATAATCTTAAAAGGTGCCTATGAAAATCTGGAAAATGCTACAGCTGTAGAATTTTTAGCACTAATATCAAAGGGAGAACCAAGGACATCAGCTCTTTTTGTTAGGCTCCAAGCATTAATAGTAACGTCAGTGCTTTTGGGGATGAGGAAAAACTCATCCTAAACTTGAACACTTCTGTTTTTGCGGAGACTGTAGTCAGTATCATGCCTCTTTCTTGGACCAACTTCTGGGATTTAGAATTTTTAAACCTCTCTGCTCCTGCAAAATAAGGGCAAACCAAGTACAAATATTCTGTACCGTTTCTGGAGACAGTGCACTCAGTCTCTGTGTGTCAGAGCTCTGCCTGACATACACATTTGGAGGATTTAGTTGAGGTCACCTCAGATAGTAAAACCCAATGATGTTTTTAAAGCAATTTCAAGTTTACTTAGAAATAATGTTCTGAGCATACTCACAAATTATTTAACCATTTACATGTATAAAAAATTCTTTCTTCCTCATTTTACCTGTATTTACCATAACTTTTTTTATTATCTCATACAAGTAAATCAATTAATACTCTCTAGTTTACTTCTGATTTCTCCCTGCATCCTTCCCCCCAATACCTGAATAGACTAAAGTCAAGAATTAAAAGGTAAATTAACATTTGTTTACACATCTTTCAAGATCAGGTAAAAAGTGCTAATTGACATGTTATCACTCCTGTGAAAATACCAGTAAATTCTTATTTTCTTATTTGTGTAGTTAATTCTGCTACTTAGTCTAGAGAGTATTAATTGATTTACTCGTATGAGATAATAGAAAAAGGTTGATATTATATAATACAGGAGCCCAAGGAGAAATAGCTCTATTAAAAGGTTTAAATGTTTTTAAAGCCTGAAGTTGGAACTCTTCAGAGAAGATGGAAGGCAAAATGTAATATTTTAAGAGAAAATATAGGCTCATTTAATAAATTTTTCAGATAAGAAATGCCACTGCTCATTAGAACAAATAATAAAAAACAGAAAGGCATCCTAGCTCAAGGAGAAGATTATTTTTTAGTATGTTATCTTGGTAGGATTCTTGATTTATTTCTCAGAAAATATATTGACAAGCACACTCTGTAATTGATTGCATGTCCCAGAAAACATTTCCTGCCAGAAAATCTTAAGAATTTATTGATGTTAAGAATGTCATTTTTGATCAGAAAGGACAGTTGTTATGTAAGGGACTCTATCAGATTAAAGAAACAGCTGTGGTAGTTACCAGATTATTGAGAAAGCTATGGTTTAGAAAGCATGACTTTCTTTAACAGTACCTAAGCCAAGGATGAACTAAAATAGTCACAAAAATACAGAAAACAACCAGATAGGAAGAAAAAAGTTAACACCCCCTTCTGTGTGCAAACTTCAAAAAGATGAGAGGAAAAATTACTTTCTCCTTCATTTTCTGTATGGTAGGATGCAAAAATCTTGTTAAATAAAATACATAAACTCTATTTATATGAAATCATACTAACTATCATGTAATAGGCATCTGATGTATATCCAAGTCCAGAAACTTTCTCTGACTACAATTTTTAATGGGGGATTCTCAAAATTCTGAGGCCTATTTGACACAGGAACATAACTCTCATTTCATCATTTTAAGCTTACTCCTCAGAATTGCAATTTAGGCACAGAAATGATGCATGACATTTCAAAAATATGCCGGCTCATGATTTTTGAATAATATGTCCTTCCTAAGGCATGCCTTAGTCCCTCTGAAATGTTAAGGGACTGGCAGTAGTTAGCAGACAGTGGCAAACGATGACACTGCATCACTCAGGTATTCAACAGAAAAAAGATCTACAGCTTCCATTTGACAGCATCCCTTCATTCCCCGTGTGCTACAGAGGTAAGAACTAGCCAACAATAGTAGTAGAAGATAATTTGAAATAGCTCAAAAAGCAGCAATAGTAGGTTTTTGCAACTCCTATCTTTGCTCCTTCTAAATACAGTTAGTCTTCCAAAATGGACACAACTGGGGCTGCCTAGATGGCCTCTTCTAGGCAGGGCTGAGGGACTTGGGTCTTTTTAGTCTGGAGAAGAGAAGGTTCAGGGGCGATATGATCAACATCTATAAATACTTAAAGGGTGGGTGTCAAGAAGATGGGGCCAGTCTTTTTTTCAGTGGTGCCCAGTGACAGGACAAGAGGAAATGGGCACAAACTTGTACCTAGAAAGTTCCATCTAAACATGAGGAGGAACTTCTTTACTTTGAGGGTGGCAGAGCACTGGAACAGGCTGCCCAGAGAGGTGGTAGAGTCTCTGTCTCTGGAGACATTCAAAACCCGCCTGGACAAGTTCCCATGCAACCTGCTCTAGGAAGACCTGCTTTGGCAGGGGGGTTGGACTAGATGATCTCCAGAGGTCCCTTCCAACCCCATATCACTCTGTGATTCTGATCACACTTTCCAAATGAAACATCACCTGTGAGTATGTGTTTGCCTCCAGCTGGCTTTCTCTGACTCTCAGTGCTGGTTTTGCTAATCTTGTATGGATCCCTTATGGATTTTTTTCCCTGTTAATACAGTTGCATACAACTTCTTTTTCTCATCTCCTTGTGTATGAAAGAGTTCTTTTAACCAGAACAAATGTATCTGCAGCACCTATTCTCAACTGCACTTCCAAGTGTTCTTGCAGTTTGATGACAAAAAGGTGTGAGGGATATGTTTCATGCCCACAGACAAATACAGTTGAAGAGGAAAAATGACAAAAACATGATCTACTGTCTGTAACTAGTAAATCACAGAGCCTCCCTTGCATATTGACACTCCAATTCACATTACAAATTAATATAGGCTGCAACAGGAATTTTCTAAAACATTCTGTATACAACTTTTCTGCTATCATATTTTATGTTATTTCTAAAGCTGTACCTTCAGCAAATACAAGTGGCATGCTTAGTTTTGAGTTCATGCACCTCCAAAGAACACGTTTTTGAAAAGTCATATCAACATTTAAAAACTCCAGTTATTAGTATTTATATATTTACTTCATTTGGCAGCACCATAAGGACGCAAGGATTATGCTTTCCCTTTTGATTGTCTTTATGATGAATTTTCACCTGAACACTCACCAGTGTTTTCTATAGTTGACATTCAAATAGAAGAAATCCTGAATACAATACAAAATCTGATACCCAGTGAAAAAGACTTGTGAAAGCATATTGATGAATAATTTGGACAAAATTTGCTTGAGATTACAGCCACAAATAATTTGGATGCATGCTCAACCTCATCATTGCAATAAGCCCTTGCCTGAGGTGAAGAGATATACTAGTAATAATACATAATTATCTGTGGATAGGTAGGTTTTTCATTGAGCACCCTCATTGATTTACATATTACAGTACCACTATAGTCATGATTTTTCCAAGTGCCCAGAAGCCATCCTTTGATTGTTGAGTTTTGGGTTGTTTGGCTTTTATTTTAAAAAAAAACTGAAGAAAGTAACAATCACAGGTATTCACTGAGCATTTAGGCACAATATCTAGAGGCTATATTAGTGAAAAAACAGAAAATTTAAATGTTGTTTCCTTGAAATAGGGAAAAAGAACAGTGTCCTTGCTTTATGTACATTGTTTTCAACTGCTAAATACCAGAAGATTTTTTTCTTGCTGACAAGACAATCTATTTGATTACTGTAAAAATCTGCAAAGTGAATATATTTCAGTCTGCATGATACCCTTGTTCTGCTTTCAAGCAACGAAGTTAAAATAACAGACAAGCAAAAGAAGTTCATTAGAAGTAAGATACATTGCTATGCCTAATGGTGAAGAGCAATGTAATTTCTGCATGAAGGAATAGCTAATAGCTAAGAAAAGCATAACAAGAAAACCAATGGTGAAAAAACTTCCAAAGGCTTAAGATGTGATTAGATTAATTATCCAAAAGACAGATTATAAAACCAAGCATATACAAACATATGGCAATCTCTTTTATCTCAGGAAGAAGTTAAGAATCTCACAGAAAAAGATTCTTTAATAAAATATCTGATGTTTTAAAATTTTGGCCTAATGAAAAATACAAAAGCATAATTTTTTTTTTTTCTCTTCTGCAAATCTGATTTTTATTTGGGCCACAGGAAATAAGTTAATAATATGGATTTTTTTCCAAAAGGTTGGTGCTGTGTTTCAGGAAAAGAGGCAATAATCTCATTCCAAGCCACTTTGAACATCATTTACACATCTCTTAAATAGCAGCCATACAAAACCCTATTTCTCCATAGTTGGTGAGTTTGCGTTTTTTTGACACTACCTAATACAGGTAAAGAAAATCACTAAGAAAAAATGGATTTTATAGGATTCCATGTCACTTTATTACTATTGTGGCTTTTTTCAGATGAGCATGTGGTTTTTTTCTTACCGTTCAAAATAATAGCTATTTAATAACTTCTGTTCCACAGAAAGTGTACACTAAGAAAGTTAAGTGCTAAAGTCTGCACTGGTTTATGTTAGATCAAAAGTATAAATTCTCCTTAAACAACCTACCTGGTCTTTATTAATATTTTTTAAGTATTTCTATTAATAACTAACACGAAATGCCAGAAAAAAGTCTGTTTAGGACAGATTACCACTATATTAAGTGCTATATAAACATAGCAGAAAATCTAAAACTTCTGCACATTTATTTGCTATTATAAAGGGGAGTAAGGTGAAGAAAATCACATACATTATTTAACAGCATAAGGGGACTCCAGCACCAGAGACAGATATATTAGTGGAAGCTGGAAAAGTTAAGGGGCTGAGGAAGTGGCCGCAATATACATAAGAAGTGGAAATAGGAAAAAGTATTATGCAGAAAATACTATTTGATCAGAGAATGATTTCCCAGCTACTGATGTAAATCCTATTGCCTAAAGACTTGTCCCAAAAAAATACTAGAAAATATTTGGGAAGGACAGCCCTACTTTTACCAGCCATGATTTTAACCCAGTAATTTTCAACTAATAATGTCTTCCAAGAAACAAACTAATTTTCAAACCAAACTAATTTTCTTGAAAAATGTTTGACAAAAACTAAAACCACACAAATAGTACTGGTTTCATATGCTAATTCATTTTGGAAAACAAAAATCTTTAAAAGGCTTAACAATTATGTGGAAGTTTTAAATAGGGACACACAACTGGTTTCCCTTTTTAAGAACCACCAGATTGAACATTCAGGACTGACTGATTACTGTAGCTGGAAGGTATTACATTTTACTACACTTGAAAGAAAATCTTACTCTTCAGTAGTCTTGTCATTAAGACCAAAGATTCACTGACAACCTCGCGAAAGAAAGACATATATTATACAGACATTACCTGGGTTTTTTTCTTTCATTTCTAATGTACAAAGGAGATAAAGTTTGCAACTTATGAATTCTCAACCTGACTAACTTACCAAGCTCTTTCCTTAATAAGACTATGTTAAGTCCTTCTAGTTTGCTAGAAAACTAAATACAGATTTAAAAGCCCAAGATAAATGGGAAGAGTTCTTTCTTAAGTGAGATACTAACAATTCATTTGAATAAAAGCCATTAAAACCTACAAGTCAATAATAACAAATTCTTCATGTGTCTCATCTAAAATTAAGGGTTCCTCCTCAGCACAGGCTAGAAATAAAAAGGCACAGTAATAACATGAATTTTCATGACATACCAGCGTTACCTTGCCAGATGACAGAACAATTATAATTGGATATTTGCAAGACACTGTTTGGCTGCAGAACAAAGAACTTACATATATACCATGTCCTTTATCTCACAGTATCTGTGTGTATTTGCAATATACTGTGATCTGGACATTTGTAATGCACTCCAGGTTAACAAAACAGAGAACTCGAAGACTTGTTCTGGCTGTCAAAACAATACATTCAACAATGACACTAATGCAAAAATGTGTTAGGTGTATCAAGTATCATTTCTCCCAGGTAACGGCATAAGAAAAAGCCTTCAATATGTAATAGTTTGCTATGTATGGAAATACGATAGATGGAGCTATACATGGTGTGGATCCTTTCTTCCATTTTCTCTGGAAACATACATTAATTCTGCAATTCCATTTTTTAATAAATAAGGAAACAAACTCCTTACCACATTTTGGTTGACCTTGTGCCTGAAACATGTGATGTAGACAACATATGGCCAGTCATCAGGTTCCATCAGCACTCCTGCAGCATGGGCACAGGTAACATGGAAAGAGGCTGGGCAGCATCCATATGAACACTGAATGCAGGCACCAGAGATTTTCTTAATTCTCTGCCAGCAGAACATACATTTCTGTAGAAGCAAAATAAGCAGAATATTTACCATACTACCCCAACTCCATTGACTTCTGCAAGTATCTCAAGGACCGAAAAGTTATTTTTGCTTCACTAATTACATTTTATACCTTGCAATATGCATGGCAAAAGAACCAGCATTTATGAATTACAAGGCAACT
Source organism: Numenius arquata (assembly GCF_964106895.1). NCBI lineage: Eukaryota > Metazoa > Chordata > Aves > Charadriiformes > Scolopacidae > Numenius > Numenius arquata. Next base: position 31,863,729 of record NC_133616.1, on the reverse strand, counting down.
TCATAATATGGTAATTATTATATAGCATTTTTGCCTTTTTTATGTTAATGTGAAGATGATCTATTCTGGTGCTATAGTGAGAAAACTGATATATAGATAGCTATTTAAAAGTTTAATTTCAAATTCCATACACTCCTCTGAAAATTAACCTGCTCCTCCTGAAATGGATAAATTGAAAAACCTATACATAATTCTGCAAAAAGAGCAATATTCAAAAATAAAGAGAATAGGCTCACAGAGATGTAGGGCTAGACAGGACTTCCACATACCATTTAACCTAGCCCCCTACTTTGAAGCTGGACTACATATATACTTAGGCAGTCTTTGGGAGATGGTTAATCTAACATGTTTATGAAGTGGTTTCTACAACATCCTCAGATAAACTGTTACAGTGGATAAATCGCACAGTTAGAAATGTTTTCTTTTTACCAATCCTTTGTGAAATTCAACACCTGAAGACTGTTCCTAAGCCTCTTTTCTTTTTTTCCAGTCTGGTGTTCATTGGTTGTGTACTTTATATAATGGTGATTGAATAGGCTGTATTTCCCCACTTCATATCTTAAAACATCATGTCAACAGCCTTACAAATGTCAAGACATACCACTTTTTTCCTTTTGACAAAATGGAGACCACATCAAAATATTGTCACTATTTTGTAAGTGACTAAGTAACTGGCCCATATGAAACAAATGAAAGGACATGAGCTGGGTTAACTAAGTCCAGGAAATAAGCTCTGCCATACTAAAAAAGAGAAAGCGCAAGATGACTGGTACCTTTGCAGCAAAAGACAAACACGCTAGATAGAATAATTTCTTTAGTAACTTCTATGGACAACTGTGTTACATCACATATGGGAGCTATCCTCTGATAACTTTCATCATGGCTAACAAAACTGCAAATGTTATTGACAATCATAAAATTATCTCAGTTATTTTAAATACAGATATTTTATTTAATGACACAAAACAGTGAATTCAATAATTTCAAAACATACTGCTGAAATAGTAATTACTTCTATTTGTTCTAAATTTGCTAGCCACTGATTTTGTAAAACACCCTCTTATCTGCCTATGCTGAGAACACAAGTAAGAATAATTTTGATTTATTTTTACTTTATGGTTAATAATTCAAAGTATTTCAAATTAACTTACATCAAATTCTTCTTATCAGGTTACCAGATAATTTTGTTCTACTGTTTATTAATTTCCACATTCTGAAGAAAATCTACAGAAATTTTATTGTATAATTCAGCACTTACATAGTTTCAATGGCTTCTCACACTCAGTTTGTGACTGAAACAATGCTTTTTGCACACGCTAGCCCTGTCAAGTTCATCAGTCATGCAGGGTTCTAGTTCACACACCATTCTGAACATGAAAAACTCGTCCAGTTCTGCCTTCATATCCACCCTCTGAAAGCCAACAGCCTTTGCACAAGCAGAAGCAAGAGTAGCACCTGGCGTCTGGAACTTTGTTAAAAATTTTACCTATCATTCACTAAAAGGACCAGAACTCAACTGAGTCACTGTAGCAGCATCAGGTCTGAAAGACTAGTAACAGGTAAAGATGATTTCACCATCCAAAGAGAAGTTCCAGAGACTTCAGTGATATGCTTATATCTCATTGCGTATTTGCATCCACATGCATGAAGCCATTTTCAGATAAGTCTGAACTTTCAGTAACTGTTTCTCGAGGGAGCTTAAGGACTTTTTAATATATACATATTCCAAACCCAGTAAAATGGGAATTCCAGAAAGAAAACACAATTGAAATCTATTACATGTAATGTCTAGGCACTGAGTTCATGCAAACAAACGGCTCCTTTCGAAAGCTTTTTCACACAGCTATACACACAAATTCACCAGCCAATTTAATGAAAAAGACTGAAGTATTAAACACATGTGAGTATTAAAAAGACACACTCTACACACACCCCAAACAAAGGCTGTGTGTTCTGACTAGAACACTCCAAAAAACTCCTCAGTTTTACCATGAGTCCCAAACTTAGGCATGAATTTTGAAAAGTACACATATGCAAAAATAAAAGTCCAGTGTACACGAAAATTCAGATTACATAACTGTATGGCCCCATCCAGAGATATGAGAAAAAGCTCCTTCATCTTTGAAAATATAAGTCAAACAGTTAATCTACCATATTTGATTAATAAATTCAGAATACACAGAATAAAAGCAGAACAAACTATAAAAATCTGCTTTGCATAGACTTCTGGAACCTTAGCTGAGCTACATACCAAGCTGTAGATTAGCTATGAGCAGTAAATTGAACTGTGCCGTCTCTGACCCATACTGGCAATTCTTTCCCTCCCTAGCTTCTAACTAATAATGTATTTCTCGTACTCTCACTTGGGGCTTTAAAGCATATGAATTTAAATTATTTTTTCACCCCTTTTTTTGCCACATTATTATTATTTTTTATAGTAAGGCAATAGATGGGGAAAAAAAAAAAAAAAAGGATGATATAAATGTTTTGTTCTCCTTTAAAAAAAAAAATTAAAAAAAAAAATCACTGAAAGTGACCAAAGGAAAAAAGCATCAAAATTATGAGAAGAGAGTGGATCACCAGTGTGAAGACTGAGGTTTCATTCTCCCTCCCACCCTTGCCAGAAGTCTGATTTTTGTAAGTTTGTAAAATGAAGGAATTGTATAGAATCGAAGCAGTCTTGAACCACTCCTGCCGAGGATAGAATATAAACACCTCTTTGTCTGGGCAAATCTTGTATTTAGGTATGTAAGCTTGCCACGTGTGAAATTAAACAAGCTTGACATAATATGAACACATTTACTGAAATAGAATCAAGCTAATTCAATACCCAACTGACAGCTTTTCAGTAGCCTGAAACTACAGCTGTTCCTAACAGCTAAAGCAAATTCAACATTGGGGATAGCTAGGAAGAATGTCATTTTGACTTAATGCTTGCTAGATACTAGCGCAAAGCAGAGACAATGGGTAAAGTAGCCAAGGATCAATTTTAATCACTGATTCTGATGCAAAATGAATTCGAGAATAAATAAAATTGTTTATATAACTGGAGATTAAAAATATAGGACAGAACAACGTACTGCAATTTTCTTGATGGTGAAATGACCTCTTTTTGCCTCCATAATTGAAAATATTCTGCTGCAGATGGATTTCATAATCATGGAATAGCTCTTTAATATTAATAGATTGCAAATATATAAACAGAATGGATTTTAAAGAATGAGTCTGAGAAAACTGGATGCCAGTACTTTGCAGAAGAAAGCCCACTGATAGCTTTCATAATAACTTTCGTGCATCCTCACATAAAGAATTTCATATTGCTTCTCTCAAAGAGACTACTACTTACAAAAACAAATTCCAGTCCCTAATAGGATCATGAATTAAAAACAGTTTCTGACACAAGGATTTATTAAAATAAGCACAGGTTGAGGTTGTGGCAGAAAGCAGGGGCTAGATTTTAGGAAATGATTTGGAGTACTGATTTCTCTCAAAAGTATTTCTATACCTCAGCAAGAAGAATGACTTATGTGAAGAAGCTCACTATAGTAAGGCATTAAATTCTACAAAAAGAAGGTAGTTCAAGAGAGCCTCTAAAAATGACTAAATTTCCTAATATTACTAAAAATCAACCCTTAAGAGCTTTTCTTTTACTGCTGCAGATGGTTATTAACTACTACTCAGTAACTAAATTGTATATTCTCATCCTCTTCTATATATTTTGCATTTTTGGCCTTCTAAGTATCTTCAGAAGTAAACACTAAGACAGCGATAACACTGTAACATTTAGGAAATTAATGACAAATCATGAGGAGGGTTTTTTTTCCTATCAGATCTGCTTTAGCATCCCCTGCATTTTGTGATGAATCTGCTTTGCTTCAGAATTTATATTACCAGACAAGCAATATTGCTGTTGTGTATGATTACACTCTAGATATGAAATGTTGGTCCTACTGTAACCAATAGTAAAATACCCATTAATTTTAACAGAGCAAAGATTTCACAGAGAATATTGACAGAAGGAGCTTCACCAGCTTATCAACTGTTATAACTTGAGACATACAGTATAAAATGCACAGTGAAACTAATCTTTTCTTTCTCCAGTCCAAAGCCATAACATGGATTAGGAGTCAGAAAAGATTACAGTCTAGTCATACTGCAAGAGTTGGTAGCAAGGTACTGGCACAAAGATTTGTTAACGATGCACAACGCAATCAGAAGATACATACTACAAAGACATTTGACACATTATCTGCAGATCAGTGAGTGCATGTTGTCTGCACAACCTTTCAGAATACAAAGTCAGCACTTAATTTTGTCAGAGAGCATAGTGTGTTTCTATGGAAACAAGCTCATTACTTTTTTTCATTTTATGTTTCGTTTTATTCATGATTAATCTAAACCAAGCTGAATATTTCAGCTATGAAACTGATAGAGCTTAGAATCAGAACATGTCAAGAAGAGTTTCTTAGATCATCTATTCCCCTTCTTTGTTCAGTATGTTCAGACAATTATATAAAATTAACCAATAATGTTGTTAGATAAAGTATCAGGAGACTACTTTGCATCCCTCTGGTATTTCAGACGTAACAACCAGTACCTCAGGGGGAGAAAAAACCCCAATGCTTCTAGAAAATTATTTGCAATTTCCTGCTACTCAGTAAGTCTGCCTACAGCATGGGGCTATGGCAAATTAAAGATGGCAGACGTTATCTAGATGTAAGTGAAATACCGTTAGTCATATATTCCAGTAGAGAAGTAAACATAAAACTTATGCATCAGTAGCAATTTGAAACAGTAATCTTATTTTCTAGTAACTCTGAAATAATGTAGTTTTGGATCTACTCTCAAAGAGTGAACTCACAAGTCATGTTTAATTCTGATTTAAACATGGAAACATCTTGAAACAGCACTAAATATACATATTGGTTTGAGATACAATTTTAAGAGCTGATAAAATATTATGGGAATTACCAAAATTATGTATAAATACAGTATACATCTACTATTTCACTGAAACTGCTAAGGTACCAATCGCTTTTTACTTCACAGGAAAAGAAAGACAAACATACAGTGTAGAGTTAAAAAAAAACACCTTGGCTCTTCTGAAGAACAGATTGTGTGATTGTAATGAAAGAGTCCTTACACTGCAGGTTGAAAGAGAAAGAAAAACAATCAAAGAAAACAAAACACTTGGTGAAGAAGTTTGTATTTTAGAAAGTGCCTGAAAAGGTTTATGTTCCTGTTATACACTATGTAATCTCCTTAACTGGTAAAAGATGAGTGTTGTGAGGCAAAAAGGAAGAAATAAAAGACCTTGTTAGAGCTCCAACTGTTGCCTGCACAGTGGTACTCACCACCACAACGCCTATGACTATGCCATATCTAGGGAAGTAAACTGCTGCGTATTTATTTTCAGTGTTCTTAAGTCCTCAATACTTGTAATGAGATTTCAACACCAAGCACTGCAAGTAAGTCCCTACTCTTTTTTTTTTCAGGCTATGGCAGTACCGTTAGTGTTCGATGCTGTCAGAGATATCCAGGAAGTACCTGAGGGGTCTGTATTCCTACCCTAGAGATCTACTGATAAAAATACCATCCACACATACCTCTCCTACCTCATCAAATCTTATTATCAATAAATACTAAGAGGAAAATACCCAATCATTGACATCTTTAAAAAGAAGAATCAGTACATATATAAGAAATATGCTGCTAAGCACACAGGCATTGAACACAAGAATATCCCCCACTTCCTTCCAGATTCATATACACCATGTGATGCCCTGAGAATTTAGGCATCCTATCTCTTCTTTTGCCCACTCATATCTACCTCCTTTCTGAAATACCAATATGTGGCTGTGAGCCTTCACTTTATGAGGAGGCTCTCATGATTTCAGCTTAACTCTAGCTTTTATGTATTCATATATACTTTTTCCAAACTTTTTGCTAGGCAATGCTTTTTCCTCTGTTGCTTTGAAATGTTACATGTCTTCTTTTGTTTTATTTTCCACTTAATTTTCACCTTTTAGATTCTACATTGCACCATATAAACAATTAAACACACAGCCTTAAAAAGTGTAATTTTATAAAAGCATCATGCCTGTATTCAGTGCATTTCAGGTATCCTGAAATAAATAAGAAGAAATGGTTGATCTGAGTATTGGAAGAGCAAAATATGGGAGGTTGGAAAGAATCTTCTTTTCTTTGTTCTCCAGGAAGAAAGCATATTTATTAAAACTTTGCTTTGGATTTTCATAGACCAGTTTGAATAGATTTGCCATTTACACAAAGGCTAAAATACCTGACAAGCTGTGAAAGGCCATTTAGGCTGAAAAGGTGATGAGGCATCAATTCACTGCCTCGCTGCTCTGGCCTCCACCAGATATGGTGGTTAGGGCTCCCAGTAACTGGAATGAAATTTAACAAGTCAAAATGCTGTACTCTGCACCTGGCACAGATTAATACTGGGCACAAGCATAAATTGGGAGAGGAGCGGCTGGAGAGCAGCCCTGCAGAGAGGGATCTGAGGGTGCTGGCTGACAGCAGGCTCCACAAGGGCCAGCAGTGTGTCCTGGCAGCCAAGAGGGCAAACTGCCTCCTGGGGTGCATCAAACACAGCATCACCTGTGTCAAAAGGTCAAAAGAGGTGTTTGTCCTGATGTACTCAGTGTTGGTGTGGCCTCACCTGCAGTACTCTGTGCCGTTCTGGGCCCCACAGTTTAAGAAGGATGTGAAGGTATTTGAATGCACCCAGAGGAGGGCAACAAAGCTGGTGAAAGGGCTGGAAGGCACGTCCCCTGAGTTTGTCTAGTTCGGAGAAAAGGAGGCAACCTCGTTGCTCTCTGCAGCTTCCTGAGGGGGCGATGTGGAGAGGGAGGTGCTGGTCTCTGCTTCCTGGGATCCAGTGACAGGACAAGTGGGAATGGTTCAAAGCTGCACCAGGGGAGGTTTAGACGGGACATGAGGAAGCATTCCTTTACTGAGAGGGTGGTCAAACACTGGAACAGGCTTTCTTGAGAGGTGGTCAATGCTCCAAGCCTGTCAGCGTTTACAAGATATTTGGACAATGCCCATCTTCCCATTTGTGTTCTTCGCCCCTCAAGCTATCACCATGCACCTCCAGAAAGCATTTGGCTCCCATCTTCCCTTTATCCTGATTACCTAGTTATAAATGGCAGGGATATCTCTGCAAGGAGTCGTCTCTTTCCAAGGCTGAAAACACCTACTTTCTCCAGTCTCTCCACACACATCCTGTGCTCCAGCCCTGAACATCTCAGCAGCCTTTCATTGGACCTGCTCCCGTATGTTAGTATCTTTCTTGTAATGGAGAGACCAGGTGCAGTTTTACAAATGCCAAATAAAAGCAACGGATGGATCAATTCCCTGGGTCTACTGGCTGTGGTCTGACAAATCAAGTCCAGGATGCAGTTGGCCCTCTGCTGCAAGGGCATACTGCTGATTCATGTTTAACTTCTCCATCATAATCCCCAAGTCGTTTTCTGCAAAGCCAATCAAGATAAATTCAAGTGGCAGACTTTGTATTATTCGGATTTCAAAAGAGACAGATCTTCAACTAAAACAAATCATGAAGTCACAAACTAGTTAGCAAATTCTCGATGTATTCTCTAACTCAGAATAGTCTTTAACAGACAATGAATAGAGAACTTTCAGACACTGCATGGCTGTTTCAGGCTCCACTCCTTCATGAGTTGTCATTTAATGCAAAGCATTGCTTTGAAAAGTAATAACATTATTTATACTTAGTATAGAGGGATCATGGGGATCACTGTTTCTGTATAATTTCTTTTATAATAATTGTGTTATAATACTTCATATGAATACATACAAATACATAGAGAGAATTTAATAAGAGAGCAGTTGAAATTAGAACATTGAGATGAAGCGCTGGAAGGATTATATTCTTAGCAATATCCTGCAAGCAATTTAGTGAAATAAAAAAATGCAAAGACATTCTTTATCAAGTAAAGGTACTACCACCTCCTATCTAATAAACTCTCTATTCTTCTGAGAATGCCTAGTTGTTAAGATGATACTAACAAACTAAAACGGTACTTCTACACGCAGAGCCTAAGAAAACAAAATTACTAAAGAGACAATCATATAGCATTTAAGACATGCATGTTCAAATGTTTAGAAACAAGAATCTTGTCAAGCCCAAACAGAAACCTCTGATGACAACACGAGAAACCTCTGATGACAATATGAGCACACATATCAAAATTTCATCTACTTACTAGCATGACAGTAACGTGCTGCTTTGTGTCTTAAAGGATTAGAAAACGGGAATGGACTTCAGTATATGTCCTCTGGGCAAGAAAGGGACATGGCCAATTATGTAGGTGAATGCACTTTGCCTCTGGGAAGGAAAATATTGTGCTTGTGAAGTACACTGAATGAGAACACAGCTGCTTGTCAAGTTGTTCTCTGTTGAAGGGAAGCTATTATGGACAGAATACACTATTAGAAAAGAAGGATAAGTTAAAACCATTTAGTGTGGTTATGCCGCTGGCCAGGAACCACCTGGCACCCCTACAGTAAATTGAGCAAATGTGAGTCATGCTATTTCCAGGTGCTAACAATAGCATATAAACAACTGAGTAAGTCAAAACTGGAAATAAAGGGCTATTCCAGGGTGGATGGGTATGGGGTACTTTTTTGTTTGTTTTGGGGTTGGCTTTTTGGTTGTGGTTTTTTTGGTGGTGGTGGTTTGTTGTTTTTTTTTAATTTTAGGAAAAGGTCAAAGCACACAGAATTTAAACATGCTCTGCATTACAGAAAGCTTTGTGTCAGTTCTGAAAAGCGTGGGGGACTGCATAGCTTACAAAGAAAAGATTATTTCTGAAGCTTTCAGCCAAAAGCCAAAATCTATTTTTCAGCAGAGCTGATGTTAACATTATACCTAACCAGAAAATAGTGTCATTTGAACAGGCAAAGGTGATAAGGCAGTGTAGAAAATTTATTACATTCTTTAAGACATATTAAAATGCATTAAATATAAGAAGTTTAAAAAAATTCTACAATCTAAAACGAATCAGTTTGTAGTATCTCAGAAACAGTAAATTATTTCTAGATGTTTCCCTCATTTCTAAGTCCTGTACTAACTTTGCTAAGTAAATATTTAGAATAATCTGATCCCAATGCAGAAGAGGGTAAGCAGTGTTTTGCACTAGTTAGCTGTTATAAAAATTTGCCAAACCATTGCTTCCTCTAAATTGAAACATATTAGCTATTAATATACTTACTGCTTAAAATGGTTGTTGGCAACAATGCAGAAGCAAAAATTGAAATTATAACATCTTTTATAAGAGTTGGTTTTTTCTCCATCTTTTTTTTTCCCTGTTGCTTTCCCTCAAAAGGTGAAAAAAATAAAAGAACAGTATGACGGCTTTATCTTGGGCAGGTAGGCAAATGACCTCTTGCTTGAAAAAATCTCACAAAGTATCATCTTTCTTGCATAAACCCAAAAGTATGTTGATGTCAGCACAGTTGCAAAGCGTTCCAAGTTTGCCATGGAAACAACATTCTTATTTCAAAATAATACAACTGCTCACTGTGGACTATTGGCATGAAAGCTCCCAATCCAAGCTCATTGACAGCTTGTGGAGTGGACAGATGAGGCATGGAAAATATTTTAAATTAGTTCATTTATCTTGCTGAGACATGGGAAGAGACTGAGAATTTTTCATGTTTATAGAAAAAAGCAGAGGGAGAGAGAGAAAGAGAGAGGAGAAGGGGGAAAAGGGGGGCAGTAAAGGCAGGTAAAAAAGGAGAGGAAAGAAAGAAAAAGGGGAAATGAGGGGTAGAAGTAGGGAAAATGGGGAAGTGTGTAGAGGGGAAAGGAGGAGAGGGAGGGAGAGGGGAGGAAAGTTTTGGAAAGGGAAAAGACAGAGGCTTTTTATATAAAGTATTACCAGTTAAGCTAAATTTCACACACAATGCTTTTTTTTTCCATTAGAAAACATACACCCCAACGCTAGCTAAACTTGCAAATGTTTTTATCTGGTTTTGACTTTATCTTCATAGTTTTCAGAAAATAAACACTGTTTTTATTACTGTATTAAACACATGCAGTTTAAATTTTTTTGTCCTATGGACTAAGATTATAGATATTTTTCAAACATGAGGCATAATTCCCCTCACACACCTCAGAAATTATGCCATACACATCCAAGATGAAGAATATACTAGATTAAGTATTTAGTTAATGCAGATTGTCTTATTTTCATGGATGTCATCGGACCCCAACACACAGCAAGGGAGATGGCTCAAAGGGCAAAGTAATGTACTGCAAGTCATTGTTCCTGAGATTCCAACAGCTCCTAAGAATTAGATTCTGACAAATTTAAACCAGAGATACGTTTCAAATTACAAAGGTCTGTAATTACTGATTGTTTCTGCAGTATCAGTTTTAATTCCATATATAGAGAGGCTTTGAATCCTGTTTACTTACTGGAATGTAAGATATTCTAAAAGCAAATGGAAAAATGAAACAATGCAGTTCAAAGAGAATCTGAATAAAAAGAAATACGTGTCTTAGTTATTTTCAACAGAATTACCACCTATAGATAACATACAACTAAGTTTTGTACAGCTACTTCCTGTATGCAACTAAAATTTTGCATAACATGGAAATATATGCTTAATTTTTATATTTTTAATGTATTCAGTATGTCTTCCTCTACCCAGCTTTTCAGGCACAGTGATTAGACTTGAAGGAGGTTAGACTTTTCCTCACATCTTTATCTTTGACATTTTTCATTTTCTAATTTCCCACTCTGGGAAATGCTTCACATCCTTGATGGACATGTAACTGATTTGTTTAGTGTTAGTATTTAGCAGGGACTGCTACTGAAGGACAAGCTGTACTCTCTCCCACTGTGATGCCCAGTTCAATAAAAACAAAAAGAAAGAAACAAAAAGAAAAATTTTAAAAGTCTATTTTACCTGTCCAGTGTGTGGACTGACCTATCTATTTGGTCTAAGTGGACCCATTTAGCATAAAAACTATTTTTTTTCAATTTTAAAATATCGTTTTCAGCATCTCTGCCATCTGGCTGCATACTTTCCTCTCCCAGAAAGCATCATCTCTCACTGTAACCAGAACTTCATTAAATTATGAAGGCTTGGCCTCTCAGCCTTTGGGCCCAGTTGTACATTATAATTTTATGAGCTTTTTCTCTTCTGTATTTGTATCAAAATACTTTTGCTTAATATGGGACTCATTACAGAGAAATAAACTGCTAATTACAGATTTATTTTTAAAGTCAATTTTTTAAATTTCCCTACCAAACACTGTTATCAGCAAGGAAATGTAGTAAAGTACAAAAGCCCAATATTTAAAAAGTCACAGAAAAGGAAGAACACCTAGCATATAGTTTGACTTTTGATACCAATTTTCAAAACTTCTTTTCGACTAGTTAGACTTCTGGAAGATATTATTTCTCTCCACACAGTGCATCCAACTCTTGTGTTAATGGACCATTAAAAGATGCTTCATTGTGTCTTAATGGCATAATACATTATAAAAGTCAGGTGAAGAAAGGAATTACACCTCTCAATCTAAAGACATGTCATATAAAAGGCCATTGCTGATATTTCCAGAAAGAAATATAACAACAACTTGCTAACATAGCACTGCCAAGTAATCGGTGATTTTTTGAAAGCTTGTCTATCACAGAAAAGATTTTTCAAAACTTGTCCAGAATTCAATTAAACCATTTATTAAACTATAATCTGACTTGAACTTCTGACACTGATTTGAGCATGTCATTCATATGTCTAAGCATCTTGATAAATTATTGGAGCAGACAAGTATAATATTTCAAAGTATAATTTAGTTGCTTTAGCTCCTAAATACCCTTTTAATGACCCAGTAGATCTATGCGTGATCTCTAAAATAATTTCTAAATACTTATGCAGGAACTGAGATAACACACAAAGGATACTCCATACACTGTCCGTTTATTATACGCAACATAGCATCTCAGCATCAGAGAAAGACTGAATACTTGGATCTGCGAAGTGTCACAATACAGTATGGCTAATAGAGAGATATGAAGACACTTGTGATATCCGAGCTTTCTGGCTAACTGTGAATCATTAATATACTTATTTGCACAGGTCTTTGCTACATTAAGACTAATAAACCCCTGTGATTTCTGTCTGTTGTGGGCATACATAGTACAAATCTTCCTATACAGTGTACTTTGCTTGGCACCCCCAGGATAGTACCCTGTGAGCTCACCATAGCCTGAGATCACACAGGAGGTAGCGCTGAGCATCTGTGTCCCACAGAAAAGAAAAAAAAAATATCACTGGAAGCAAAAGAGAAGAGAGCCTCTCTGATTCTTGGGAATTGCTGTAGTTCAGTGAAGTCTGCAGATGACATAATTGTTACTTCCCCACACCACACTGATGGGGTAGACATAGGTCTCCATAAAGATGGTTCACCTTTCATTTATAGCCTCATTACAAATACCAGCCTCAACAGTGAGGAGGTGAGGAGGATTTACATTAGTAAATCACAATTTTAAAAACTTTGGTTTTAACTTTTTACAGAACTATTTCTAGCATAACAAAGGAAAGAATCATAGAATCACAGAATGGTTGGGTTGAAAGGGACCTTAAAGATCATCTAGTTCCACCCCCCCTGCCATGGGCAGGGACACCTCCCACTAGACCTGGTTGCTCAAAGCCCCATCCAGCCTGGCCTTGAACACCTCCAGGGATGGGGCATCCACAACTTCTCTGGGCAACCTGTTCCAGTGCCTCACCACCCTCACAGTAAAGAATTTCTTCCTAATATCTAATCTAAATCTAGAAGTTGAAAAAGGGAAAGGACATAGAATCTTTGTTATATTTAGGATTCAAAGTATAGGTTTTATTGCTTTCACTGCTTTGCTTAGAAATACTCATTTCTTTACTTCATTACTTTACTAATTTTTTTACTTATGGCTAATAACCGTGTTTTAAGCTTTCAGGAAGTTTGCCTGGAGAAACAGATAGTGGAAAATCACATTAAGTTCTCAGAGATATTTATCAGTAAGTCAGAAAAAGGCTAAGACCAAAGACAATTAAAAAGGATAAGGAAATCTATTTTCTCTTAAAGTGAATTTTTTACAAATGTTATTATATTCATATTCATTCATTCTTTAAAATAGTAATCCGTTGTTCTTTGATGCAAATTCTCAGTAAAAGTGGAAACTTTTGTCAATTCCCTCCTCGTCCTTTTGCCCTAGAGATACTGGGTATAAAGCACTGTGTGACCTAGAGCCGAAAATGAATGACAAGTAAGTGGTGATGAGTTTAGCTGTCAGCAATCACACAAACATCTGGTTTGAACAAAATTACTTCACTGAAAATTTTTGTGGAGTCCTAGAAAGTGCATTCTGGGATCACGGTGATATGCTGCACAAAACCACTTGAGATTTCCTGGAAACCTCAACTGCCACGGCTATCGACACATTTCCACTGCCAGAAATCATGACTCTATACGAACTACCTACGAGACTTTCTGAGACTAGTCTGTGTCAGTTTGATTAGCTTTGTTTTATTGCACTGAAAACAGATTAAAGAAATCTAATCCATCCAAATAGCACTTTCCCACGCTATTTACATATATTTACTACAGCACACTTTGCGCAATGAACGGATGGAGTTTACAAAGTAGTTTGCAAATGAGTTCCAGAGACTTCTTTCATTTTGTTTAACATACTTCTGAAAGAAATATGTAAGGTCACAATGCTCACTGTGATAATTTCCAGATGTGTTCCTTGGCTAATTTTTAGCTGTTATCTACCATTTTCATTAACTGAGGTCATCTCAACCTGAATCTGTTTCACTTTATCTATGAGCAGAGACCTAACACCTTTTAACCTTGGGAGGATCTTTCCTTTCATCGAAGATTCCTCTCTTGACCATTAATTTTCCATCAACTATTAGCAGTAATATGAGAAAAACCAGTAATGTTCTTTTGATGTAATGATTTGACTCTGTAATTTGTCAGAGACACAAAAACCTCACAAGTATGGGTTGAAGAAAAAGTGCAAATCTAAGTAAAGCATCTCTAGGAACTTCTAAATTCAAAATAAGTGATACTTTTCTATGTTACATGATCGTATTTTTAAATAACCAATGTGGTCCTCAGCAGTGGTACTATAGATAAGTAAAGTACTATAAATATCACTGCATACATGCAGCAATCTCTTACCTATCATCTATGTAAAAGTTAACAGTTTGAGCAACTTCTTTGTCCTTAGCTGTATTTTTCATAACTGACCTTCTATTGTTTCCTTCAAATATACTCCCCTAAAATCTATCAAAAGACTGTAGGATGCATAATAGAAGGAATGAAAGTATAATTTATTGAAGCTGTGACTCAATGACTACCATCAAGACTAGTAAAGTAGCTGTAAATATCCAATCAGGTATTCTCATTTGAACTGGTATACCACATGGTAACAAAAAGCAAGTAATTAAAGCCTGTTTGGTACAAGAAGCAGGCAGTAGTAAGAAAATACTGGAGGGGAGGGGGGCGGATACGTATGCTCTGTGTTTGTTTATGCAATGTTCAGTATAATTTAATAAAGTCTGTTCGCAGTGTTTAGGTAATTTCTATGCATGGTCAAGTTAGTTCATAAGTCTAATGGTCTTCCCATGCTGTGTGGATTTTGCAGTATTAACTACCAGCAGACCGAGGACAGAGACTCAAAAGGTGTAATAAAGAGATTATTGTGGTTCTTAATAGTGAAAAGAAGACAGCATGTATTTCAGTGCTTTCACTAAAGCCATTTAAATTTAAATACTGTAGAAATTTCGAGTTTAGAATAAATATAGTTCATCATGCATTGGCTGAGCATTATTTCTGTTCCTTGCTGTATGCTGGAGAAAAATGATACTGCTTTTCCATGATTAGGTATAATTTCTCCATATTAATTTTTGCTGATTTTTCGGTTCAGCAAATATGAGGAAAAACTAACATGTAGGAAATACATCCAGTACAACTGTATTTAATTTTTATAGCAGGAATTAAGAAAGAAGGCTTTCTCACTGCAAAAACCAGAAGTGATCAACACTATTGATTTTAAATACATTTCAGGGTGCTTATCCTCTTATTTTTCCAGGCTGCACGAGGAACGTAGTGCACTGAATTACACGCCACTAAGTCTTCACTCAGTATGGAGAAACTTTTCATACTTAGTTTAGCATTCAGGCACATTTACTGCAGTGGAATCAGAGTGGTCACTTGGTGGGAGAAGAGGATTTGTTCAAAAAAAGGAATATGTTTTAGCAAATACTTTCAGAAGGTGTAGTAGGCAGAAGAGAAGCCCCTAAATGCAACTTGGAGAGTTCTTAGTTGCTTACTGGCTCCATCTCAGACAAAGCACATGGCACAGGAACCCTGCCTGGACGTTCCAACAAGAGACAAAACAGCAGCTGCCTTTTAGCAGTCTGGCAAGCGTTAGAGCAGGCATGTGAACTGTGAGTCTTGACACATGACTTTGTGCACCTGCAGTGCCTCCTGCCTTTTCCAATAAGAGTTTTTCAAGAAATTAACCCAACCCATCTAAAACCTGACCCAGGACACTTGAGTTTGGCACAACCCAAAGATCTTCATCAGGGCAGGGTGTCAACCACAATATATATTATTTCACTGCTAAGATCTCAGAGGTTTCTTTTGCTTGTGGTGACACTGCCTTAGCACTAATAATTAATTTGTAAGAAAAATTACTTAGACCATCATGTAATCAGCACATACAATCTGAAATACTTGGTTTTGCCACAACGTTTGCTTTAAATCACATAGCAGAACAAAAGATTTAAAGAACAAAAATAAACCACACAGAAAACCACCTCAAGCTCATTTGAAGTGTGGAGTTTCAAACACGAGCAACCACAATTATTATTTTCAAGTAATTGTCAATATGCAGAAACAACAATATGATAACGGATGATAAATATGACTATGAGTGTGGTAATGAATAACCCTACCTGTGTTTTAAGCTTAGGGCAAAGTGAAAGACAAGATCAAAATTATCAGATAAAAAAAGGATAACAATGTCAAATTCCTTCCTTGCAGATGCTTGATACAAGTGGTACAGATTCCAGAGGTCTTCAGGAAGACTTCTAAGATAAAAATTCAGTTTTTGGGTCCCTACAGAATTGTGCATTGAAACAAAAAGAATCTCTATGTTTTAACCAGTAACTCAAGAGAATGTAAAGAGCCACCTACTCATATCACCAAAAGTTTGTTAATTAGAGAATCAAAAATGCACACTAGCCTACTTTCTACCTATCTGTTTTCATCTGCAATATTTCCGTATTCTCTGCAAGTCTAATGTAGAACCCCAGGTGTCCATCTTTAACGCAGTGAGCCAGTGCATCTGCTCAAATGCATAATGCTGTTTTCTGCCACAGTTAATTTCTAGCAAAACAGCTTTTTGTGAAGACAGAATGCTTTGAACAGAATATTGAAATAAAAGATGATGCTTTTGCTTTAGTAGGACTAGGAATATTTTAAGTAAGTATTATGTGTTTTCATATGTCTCTCTTAATTCGTTGTCTTCATTAGTAAGTGCAAATTTCATAGCCATTTTTTTCCATACTAGAAAAATATTTTCAAACTTCAACTAATGAAATGTTCCTTTAAATCTCCACTGAAAATCAAAAAAGAGAATTAAAAGTTCCTACATTTGGTAAATCAGTAGGTTTTTTAGATATAAATTCTGTAAATTTTCTATTCTACAGAAAGCAACTGACTGATTTCACTGATTGATAGGCATAGCTTACTCAAATAGAATACAATGTCATAGAAATGAATTAATGTAACCATATTTTAAAAGTATGGTACAGCTATACCAGAATAATTTTTATAATATAAAATGAACTCTACAAATTATCTTTTGGTCTTGTCAACAATTTAAAAAGGCAAGTGTGCAGATATCCAGCTGTTCATTAACAGCTGAGTGAATAGGTAAGGCCTGCAGTGGGACAACATACTTCTTGATAAAATTTTCTGAAGCGTGCATTAGTGGGATATTACTTCAGAAAATAGCAATGTCTGCTTCAGGTTCAGCCATGCTTTTTGCATACCCAAGCATATGAAAAAAATTCACAAGACCCAAAAGATGTTTAGTACTTTGCAATATCTTTCCATTCATTAGAACAAAATTAACCCTGTGTTGGGTTTTACTACACTCACACAATCACATTAAGTGCTGTTACTGTTAGTTGGGCTGTAGCTATCTGGGACATATGTAACAGGGACACTTCACATTTTTGTATTTGTGTTCTAGAAGAACTGCTGTCTCTTTAGTGTGTTTAGGAATACATCAAGATTACTAGTTATGAAATATGAATTTGTACTGTTGCTCAGCCCAGAAATCAAGATAATTCCTCCATACTCCTCTTAGGAGGATATACAACAACAGAAGAACACACCTTTTATTTGCAAAGAATGCTCCATGCTATTATTTCCAGTGAAAGCAATTAACACCTAAAGCAATTATGAATAGTAATCTAGAAAACCTTCAGTAGTGATTTGTAAAGATAAAGGAATATCTTTGCATTCAGTGGCAACCAATGAGCCCACCCACATACATAATAGCTACACATTTATTCAGGTACAAACATTAAGATGTGTCAATTCAAGGGTCAATGCGTGGAAGAGTAAGAGGCTTTTTTATTTTCAGTACTGCTCACAGAAAGCATCAGTAAGGGAAAAATATTAAATTACTCCTACATGTTGATCTGGTGTAGCATACACAAAAACAGGGAAGGTGGTCTGGCTTAGGCAGGGAACCATTGTCCTACCTCCCTTGAGAGAGACTTTCTAAGTTGCATTTGAGGTCTTGTACATGCTTCAACTCTGCTAGGGTTAAGGCATTTCCTCCCACTGGTAAGCATACCACCAAGCTGAACAGCAGAACAAGGTAAGTTAACACTTACCTCAGGTTCACTACCTGAAGAGAAAAGGAAAAGGACCGAGAAACTGCACCTCACTGAAAGAATTGAGAAATGTGTCAGCAGATGTTTGTACAGGAAATAGAGAGAAAAGGACAGGGTGGGCTCCTCAAAGGAGCAAGAGTGCTGCAGCCAGCATGCCAGCAAAGAGATGCTAGGCTAAGAACACTCTATCTGCTACAATGGAGGGAGCTTCAAGTGTTTACGCTACAGGGAGTACAGTTATCAGTTTTATGCTGTTTCCTGCAGATTAGGCCCGCGAATTCTGGATGCATCCCTGCAGTAACATCTGCCAAAACTTAACCTCCCTAGCTTTCTCACAAAATTGGTGCTCAGTCCTCTGCTTCTGCTATTATTAGATAACAGCAGTATAAAACCCAACCCAGGGAAGGGAAATTTGCCTTCAAGGACGCAGCTAGATAGCGTTACTGAAAAGTCCACAAAGAACTTGGGGCAGAAAGGTCTGAGAATCAAGCAACTGGACGCTACCAATAAGCATAAATAGATGCCAACACCCAAGTCTTAATTTATAGACTGCTTTGACTGGGTTATTGGCTGGAACCCAAACAAATTTAATATGCATTCTTCTATTTTAGAGGCAGCTACTTCAGCTTCAATTTCAAGATCAGAGCTAGGATACTCTTATTCTAGTCATCCCTGTAAGACTAGATATCTTATTTCCCACCCTATGACAAGCTATTCCAGCACAACTCCTTCCTGCTTCCACAGTGGTTCCTCCCCTTCTCTTTTTCTTCCCTCCAAGAGATGAAAGAGGAGATTTACCTACAGTAAGTTATAATTTGCAAGAGGCATTAAGTATTAGACACAACACAAGGCAGTTGTGATATTGACATAACAGATCTCTGATAAAATGCAAATCACTCCCCTACTTGAATGTGCTCCAATGTGAGAAGCAATGTTATTAAAAATTGGCTCTTCATTGATTTGAAGTTTATGCTACTGACTTATAATTTGAACTTGAGCAAAGCAGACTTTTACGCCATTGTGTCCCCTCATGGGCCACAATAACCCCAAGCAGTGCTAAAGGCTTGGGGAAGTGTGGCTGGAAAGCTGCCTGGAAGAAAGAGACCTGGAGGTTCTAATTGACAAGAGGCTGAATATGAGCCAGCAGTGTGCCCAGGTGGCCAAGAAAGCCAACGGCATCCTGGCTTGTATTAGAAATAGCGTGACCAGCAGAAGTAGGGAGGTGATTGTGCCCCTGTACTCAGCACTGGTGAGGCCACACCTCGAGTCTTGTGTCCAGTTTTGGGCACCTCAATACAAGAGAGATATCGAGGTGCTGGAGCGAGTGCAGAGGAGGGCAACGAAGATGGTGAAGGGCCTGGAAAACAAATCATATGAAGAGCAGTTGAAGGAGCTGGGACTGTTTAGTATGAGGAAGAGGAGGCTGAGGGGAGACCTCATCACTCTCTACAACTACTTGAAAGGACACTGTAGAGAGGTTGGTGCTGGTCTCTTCGCACAGGTAATTAATGACAGAACGAGAGGGAATGGCTTCAGGCTCCAACAGGGTAGGTTTAGACGGAACATTAGGAAAGAATTTTTCACAGAAAGAGTGGTTGGGCATTGGAATGGGCTGCCCAGGGAGGTGGTTGGGTCACCATCCCTGGATGTGTTTAAGAGACATTTAGATGTGGTGTTGGGGGATACAGTATAGGGGAGAACTTTGTAGAGTACGGTAGATGGTTGGACTCGATGATCCCAAGGGCCTCTTCCAACCTAGACGATTTTATGATTCTATGATTCTCATAAGTTTATTTTTCATGTTTGAATGGCCAGATACTAGCAAAGCCGTTCCTAAGAATTTGTGCAATAGGCAAAAACAGAGGATTTTTCTGCTTTATAATTATAAAATCTATAGAATATATTTAACTTAAATGGACATACAATTCTTAAAGAAATTCAATGGTATTTTCTCACAGGCCTATCTTTAAAAACATTGTCTTAATTCCATTCTGAAATCATGCTAATGTACCACCCAATAGGACATGAAATCCATGTGGCTTAAGAGATCTCAGATTTATTAAATGAGGAAGTTTTTATGACTAGTGATTTTGACTTCATGTTCAAGTCCCTAATTAACACACTGCAACAGCACTGAGAGCTGTATTTTCAATAACATCTTGATAATGAACAAAAGCAAAATTTATCCGTCAATATAATCTATTTTTAAAGGATAGCTGTATTTTATGGCTTGAAAAACCAATCTATCTTTTTATTTTCTTACCACAAATATGAAATTCAAAAGCTTCTTAAAATAAAGGAAGCATTTCACTATGGACAGTTTTGAAAAAAAGCTCAAAGGCAACTGTTAGGAACAACAGCATAATAAAAATTCAGTAAGTGTGTGAATGGAATATAAACCACATATAAAGGGGTTCATGATCTCTGAAGTGCTAAATGCTATTGTTTCAAAGACCAGGGCTCCTACAAATTTTCGATAATACATTTCTACTATCTGCATACAGAAATAGAGACTGAACAACTCTGAAAGAGAAAAGAAGATATGAGATTGAGCAAGTAGAATAAATGCAATATAGGGTGGATAGAAGACATCAACAAATAAATAGAACAGAAGGGAAAAAAAGCAAGAAAACTAAAAGATGCTATGGATAAAATGGAACATATCAGTACTGCTGAATGAATGAAGAAGAAATATTGAAACTGAGTAACTGATATTTAATATTGAAAGCATTCATCTTTAAAATGCTATAAAAACATGGACAGACAACATTTAGAAGTGATGATATGCTATATATTCAGGAATTGACTAGCAACTTGTCTGTGTTGTGGGATACAACTCATTGCAAGTTGGTTCTGCAAGACTTTTCAGGCTCTATGGCATCAAGTTTCCTGCTGCCTTTGTGTCATTTTGGCTGGAGTCCTTGTTTGTGCTGTAATACCAAAAGTATAAAAAATTCATCAAAGTTTAAATGAGTAATTGTTCTTTATGCCTTCCGCCACTCCAGACATGGCAACTAAGCCTTTCATAGGGAACACTTAAACTCTCTTCTCCAGTATCTGGAATTCCTAATGATGGGCTAATGCTAGTGCTCATCCAGACTTTTAAACTCTATACAGGAAATATGATTCAGACAAAGGTCTTTTAGCAGTGCTTACTTCACATCCACCCAGTTTTTTGGTATTTTGAGCTTCCAGGGTGTGCCTGTCTGGTATGCTCATCATGAGGAGGTCTGCAAGCTAAGAATATGATCTCCCTTGAGATCAAAATTTAAAAAGGTTATTCCTAACTGAAGCCAGACTAAATTGTTAGTATAAAAAATAATATTTCTTCAAAATAACATTTTCAGAATAATTTTGGTAATGTTCACAGGGCAGAGTGTTACAAAGTGTATTTTGTGAAGCCTTTTGAAGGTGAATGCTCTGTGAGTAGTGTCAGTATTTTCAGTAACACCAATATTGAAATCTGTTCTGTGTTTTATCCATGTTATGTTCTTTCTTTCTTCTATGATACTATTATTTTGCTGATTCTATTCTGTTTGGTTATTTTACAAATATAAACACCCTCAGCAAGTTTGCCAATGACACCAAGCTGTGTGGAGCAGTTCACATGCTGGAGGGAAGGGATGCCATCCAGAGGGACCTGGACAGGCTTGACAGGTGGGCCCGTGCAAACCTCACGATGTTCATCAAGGCCAAGTGTAAGGTCTGCACCTGGGTTGGAGCAGTTCCAAGCACAAAAACAGGCTGGGTGGAGAAGGGATTGCAAGCAGCCCTGAGGAGAAGGATTTGTTCGTTGATGAGAAGCTCAACATGACCCGGCAATGTGCACTTACAGCCCAGAAAGCCAACCATATCCTGGGCTGGATCAAAAGAAGTGTGGCGAGCCAATCAAGGGAGGTGATTCTGCCCCTCTACTCTGCTCTGATGAGACCCCACCTGGAGTACTGTGTCCAGCTTTGGGGCCCCCAACATGAGAAGGACATGGATCTGTTGGAGCAAGTACAGAGGAGGGCCACAACGATGATCAGAGGGCTGGAGTACCTCTCCTATGAAGACAGGCTGAGAGAGCTGGGATTGTTCAATTTGGAGATGAGAAGGTTCTAGGGACAGCTCACAGTGGCCTTCCAGTACTTAAGGGGGGCCTTACAGGAAAGGGAGTGTAGCAATAGGACGTGGGGTAACGGTTTTAAATTGAAAAAGGGGAGATTTAAATGAGATATTAGGAAGAAATTCTTTACTGTGAGGGTGGTGAGACACTGGAACAGGTTACCCAGGGAAGCTGTGGATGCCCCATCCCTGGAAGTGTTCAAGACCAGGTTGGATGGGGCTTTGAGCAACCTGGTCTAGTGGGAGGTGTCCCTGCCTGTGGCAGCGGGGTTAGAGATAGATGATCTTTAAGGTCCCTTTGAACCCAATCCATTCTATGGTATAGTCATGATCATCTATGCATATAAGCAACAGATGTTTTAGAATCCTTTTTTCTCCAATAGAGCAGCATGCCTACTTAATTTTTAATAGTGCACATTAAATATAATATTGTATGAACACTATATCACAGTGTTAGCTGAACTACAAAAATGAATTAGTTTTTCAAGTTTTTTACTGGTAATTTTCAGTCATTTTATTATCATTTGCTAAATGAAAAAATGGTATTGACATAAACGAAATGTAATGCATATATGTCACTTGTTGTATAACTTCCAGTCCTTTTTTTTAATTGTCTTGAGATATTTCATTTGTAATAAAAACCTAACTTCTCTCTTAGAAGACTACAAAGTACTCAGTTTTAATCTCTCAGGCATGCATATTACACCTTTAATTTGCTGAACTGTAAGTACAGATGATACCCCTATAAGTATACTCCTGCTGTAAAGAAGCAATGTGCTCTATATCCTTCAGTCCCAAACAAGAATGAATTAATAGAGTTTCTCAGAAAACAAGCATTTTCAGATACTGCAGAAAAGCTACAAAAAGAATTAATATTTTTAAAAAAACCAAACCTGCTTTTACTAAGTATCAGGTCTCTCCAGAAAAGGTTTCATGAAAAGTAGGGTAAAACTCCTTTGCCCCGACATATCTAACAAACTACCACTGCAGCTTTTGAGATGAGAGACAACTGCAAATATGTTATGTGTTGATATAAGAAAAAATAATAATGGCAGACTCAGTATATTTCAGAACATTTAGAGGTTTTGGCATTAAATATGGGTCAAAAATCACTAAACATATCAATAAGTGACAGTCATTAAAATAAATCACACAAAATGGCACTTGTATGATAACACGTTGTGACAGTACTACTGCTTTCATAAATAAAGAATTAAAATTAAACTTTCATAGTAAAATATTTCACTAGGCTAGATTGCAAAGTTTGACATGGTCAATTCATCATGGCACAGAAATCAGACAAAGCTCAGTCTGCTATAGTCAGGAAGCTCATTATTTCATTAAAATTGCACTGTATCTAGGACTCCAACATTCCTTTTATTAAAAATAATCACCAAGAAGTTGAAAGGTAATTGTCAACCTCCTACACTGCAATTTTGTCTCACATTTAAATGGAGGCTGAAAAGCAAAAAGTAGTCATTGTCAATAAAACTGCATTGGACTTATTTTGTACAGAAAGCAGATGGATAGATTCAAAGAGTAGTTTATAATTTGTTCAGTAATTCAGAGAGATACAAATGCTCTAGAAAAACCTAAACAACATTTTTTAACAGACTTTTTACAATCAAAACTAAAACTACAGTAAGGGTCAATTTTAATTAATGTTCTGAACTAAAAATGGGGTGGAAAGTAACTTCCCAGGTTTTTAAGCCCAGTCCTTCATTCTGAGAAGCAAACAGCATGACAGGATCACTTTCACAAACCGTATAAGCTCTAGCATAACATCACTGGGCTTCTCAGCACATTTTATTCCCATGGGAAGATTGCTTAAGAACTTAATTAAATAGATGGGTAGAAATCTCCTTGTCCTTTAAAGCCTAAATTTCCTTGTAGTATATTTATACTGTCATAGTTGCAGCATTGCTCTTCAGCATCAACAATTTAGAGTTTTTATATAGCTAAATTTTATTTTACTATTTTGTAAACTTTTCTTTGCATTGAAAAGTTACACTGTCTACTGAAACATTACATTGTATTAAAAAAGCTTAAAGAGAAGGCTCAAAATTTAAATAAGTAATTTCCAAATTACTACAATACAGATTTTGATCTTGCTGATAAGAGATAAATTCAAATTATCGGTTTATTCTTTGGGTTTCAACTTGTGTCAATTTCAGACAAGACAGGTTTTTGGAATCTTGAAAATACTTAAGACTCAAAAAAATTGCTTTCCATATTCTTTTAGTGCGAACACCTCTGAAATAATACATTAAATCCCACTACAATAAAAATAGGATCATGGAATAGTAGAAGTATGGGGAAAAAATAGAAGCACGTAGAGATTTTTTTTCCTGATCTAGGTAGTGTGTCCTGCATTCAATCCAGTCTATATTCCACTGCAAATCTGAATCCGAGGTTTTCTCTTGGCTGGCTGAAGGCTTCCACAGAGATCAAATGAAATTGCACAGAGAGACTGAACAGCATATGAAAGTAACACTCAGAGAACCAGCACGAGGCTCAGAGATTCTTATGAACTTTATGCCATTAGAAATTGGCCACAAAGGAGCTGTCATACCAGGTACTTTTGCTTCATCTAAGCCAAAAGCTCCTACCCTGTACTGGGGATTACCCCAACTCAGGTGCAAGACCCTTCACTTGGCCTTGTTGAACCTCATGAGGTTCACATGGGCCCACTTCTTGGGCTTGTCCATGTCCCCCTACTAAATGGCATCCCAGCCATATGCTTTGTTAACTGCACCACTCAGCTTGGTGTCAACTGCAAATCTACTGAGAGCGCACTCGATCCATCTATCTCTGTCATTGATGAAGATATTAAATAGTACTGCTCCCAATACGGACCCCTGAGAGACACCACTTGTCACCTATCTCCATCTGGACATTGAGCCATTGATCACTACCCTCTGGATGTGAACATCCAGCCTATTCCTCATCCACCAAGCAGTCCACCCATCAAATCCATAACTCTGCAATTGAGAGAGAAGGATGTTGGGGGGGACTATGTCAAAAGCCTTTCATAAGTCCTGACAGATGGCATCTGTAGCTCTTCCCTTGTCCACTGATGTAATGATTCCATCATAGAAGGCCACTAGGTTGGTCAGGCAAGACTTGCCCTTGGTGAAGCCATGCTGGCTGTCTCAAGTCACCTCTCTGTCCTCTGTGTGCCTTAGCATAGTTTCTAGGAGGATCCATTCCATGATCTTCGCAGGCAAAGAGGGGAGGCTGACAGACTGGTGGTTCCTGAGGTCCTCCTTTCCACCCTTTTTAAAAATGGGTGCAATGTTTCCCTTTTTCCTGTCACTAGGGACTTCACCGGACTGCCATGACTTTTCAAATACCATGGAGAGTGGCTTGGCAACTACATCAGCCAATTCCCTTAGAACTCCAGGATGCATCTTGTCAGGTTCCTTAGACTTAGGTATGTTCAGGTTCCTCAGGTGGTCTCCAACCTGATCTTCTCTTACAGTGGGAGGGACTTTGCTTCCCCAGTCCTTGCCTTGAGGTCCATCCACTCAAGAAGTGTGGGAAGAGAGGTGGCCAGTGAAGACTGAGACAAAAAAGTTGTTGAATACCTCAGCCTTCTCATTGTTCGTTGTTACTGGTTTGCCAGTCTTGCTCCTCAAGGTGGGGCACACCTTCTTTGACCTTCTTTTTCTGGCTGACATACCTGTAGAAGCCCTTCTTAGTATTCTTTGCATCCCTTACCAAGTTCAGCTCCAGCTGTGCCTTGGCCTTCCTGACCCCATCCCTACACAACCTGGCAACACCCCTATACTTTTCCCAGGATACCTGACCCTGCTTCCACTGCCTGTGCATCTCATTCTTGCCCTTCAGTTTGACCAGCAAGTCTCAACTCAGCCATGCTGGTCTCTTGCCTTCCTCTCCTGATTTCTTACACCTGGGCGTCAAGAGATCTTTTGTTCTATGTAAAGTGTCCTTAAAGATCTGCTAGTTCTGTTCTGCTCCCTTGTCCCTGAGGGTAGTTTCCCAGGGGTTCCTATTGACTAACTCCTTGAACAGCTGGAAGTTTGCTTTCCTAGAATTCAGGCACCTGACTTTACTCTTCGCCTGACCCATATCCCTCAGGACTGTGAACTCCACCAGTGTATGATCACTGCAGTGCCAGCTGCCTCCAATCCTGATGTAACCAATCAGATCACCTGTGACGGTGACCATCAGGTCCAACATCACATCCCCTCTGGTAGGTCTTTCTACTACTTGGCTTAAGAATTTATCCTTGATGCATTCCAGGAGTTTCCTGGATTGCCTACAGCTTGCCATGCTACTTTTCCAGCAAGATGTCAGGGTGGTTGAAGTCCCCCAGCAGGATGAGAGCCTGCGAGCACGATGCCTCCTGTAGCTGGAGTAAGCAGGCTTCATCAATAGGCTCTCGTTGATCACATGGCCTGTAGTAAACACCCACCACAAAGTTCCCTTTGTTGCCTTGGTCTCTTAGTCTTATCCATAAGCTTTCAACCTGCTTGTGGCTATTCTTCAGAGATAGCTCTTCATGCTCTATCCATTTCTTGATGTAGAGGGCAACCATTCCATCCGTCCTTCCTCGCCTGTCCCTCCTGAACAGAGTGTAGCCATTGATAGCAGCACTTCAGTCATGGGATCCATCCAACCGAGTTTCAGTAATAGCAACTAGGTCATAGCTTT
Organism: Numenius arquata; assembly: GCF_964106895.1. Lineage (NCBI taxonomy): Eukaryota > Metazoa > Chordata > Aves > Charadriiformes > Scolopacidae > Numenius > Numenius arquata. Next base: position 31,836,978 of record NC_133616.1, on the reverse strand, counting down.
CTAGCAGCACTGTGGCATCCAACTACTCCCGTTTTTTGCCCATGCTGCATGCATTGGTGTGGAGGTACTTCAGCTGGGCTGTCAGCCGTGTCACCTTTTTAGAGGAGCACACCTTAATTCCCTTTGAGGTATTTCACCAATGTTTTTCTGTTGGCTCCTATTACCTCAGGAGCCCCTGGCTTATCTCCGTAAGACTTCAAGTGTGCTCCAATGTACACAGCATGTCTCAGAGAAACAGGCTGATGGCCCTCACTAGCACCCTGTCCCTCTAACCTTGATGTGTCATCCCATAGCTTGTCATGGGCAGGCCTGACAGCCCAAAGGCAGCCCTTTCCCCTTCAAGTCTAGTTTAAAACTCTGTGAATCACCTCTGCTAGCTCATGAGCAAAGACCTTCCTCCCTCTTTGAGAAATCCCATCTGATGCCAGCAAGCCTGCTGCCTTGTAGACCATCCCATATCAAAAAACTCCAAAGCTGTGACACCAGCCACAGAGCCATGTATTAATAGACTGGGTCCATCCTGTTTCTTCCAGTATCACTGCCCGCAACTGTGAGGAGAAAGGAAAAAATTACTGGTGCTCCAGATTCCCTTATCATCCGTGTCCCAAGGCTCTGAAGTCTCTTTTTGACTGCTCTTGGACTACATGTTGCAGTTTCATTGCCACCCCCATGAAAGAGCAGTAATGGGTAACAGCCCAATGGCTGTACCAGGCTAGGAATTTTCCCAGTGATGTCCTTAACCTGGACCCCAGTGAGGCAATGGACACCCCTAACAGGAGGGTCTGTCCAGCACATTGGACACACCTACAACTATAACCCATCTTTTCTTCCTTGTGGAGGTGGTTGTGATACAGCGGGTAGGCCTTTCTGACTTTGGCAACACCTCTGGTGTAGACAAACTATCATCTACATCATCAATTGACTGACCTTCCACATCCAGAGTCTCATACCTGTTGTACAGAGGGACCTGGGAAGGCTGGGCGGGCAAGAAGAGGGTTCACCTGCCACCCCAAGTGTAGACTTGCCTCCATTCACTCCTTTCCTTTAAGTTACTGTCTTCTGCCTGGTGGGGGAAGGATACAGGATCCCCTTGATCTTGTGTTTTTCCTGGCGGTTGTTACTCTTTCTATATCAGGGAGGGCAAAGCATGGTTCCACCAGTCTCTCTCTTTCTCGGACACCCTGATGCTCCTTAGCCTTTCTACTTCCTCTTGTAGCTCTACCACCATGCTGAGCAGATCACCAGCCATCACAGCTTTCCTAACTACTGCCTTTCATTACCAGTGAAAGGCTCAGGCACTCCCTGCAGCCTGAGACCTGGACGGCTGCATGTTTTTGTTGGAGCTCTGGCTGGCTGGTCACATCCATTCTGGTGAGTGCACAGGACATAGCTTTCCGCCAGGTGCATACCATAGCTAAGCTTCTTCTGGGACGGTGACGATCACCAGTGGAACTGACCTTTTGAACTGGCAGGGTGATGATGCCCTTCCACACAAACTGCCATGGAAACTGATCCACCAGACCCTGGTTGCTCACACTCCCCAGGCTGCTTTGTATAGGTGTGGAGGTGGCCACGGTTCCTCTGGCAACACCTAGGCCTCATCAGCATCTCCTATGAGAGCTGCTGGCTCCTGGCAGGTCTCTCTGCTGCCCTGGCATTTCCCTGCCTCAGGAAACCCCACTGTGCACCAAGATCTGCTGCTCCCCTGCGGAGCCGGCCAGCTCCAGAGCAGCTCGCTTCAACAACTGACTTACCCAACACTGTAACAAGACTTTTTATCAAACCCCACAAGCTATCACTTTGCTTATATACTGTGTTTCCCTTTTCAAGTTTGCTGCTCAAAATCTGCCATTTAGCAGATATTTGAAAAGTTTGAAGCTTTGTGTTCAGATAAGAAGCAATTTCATTGCAAATTAAGAAACACAGAATTATCTGAAGTCACCAAAAGCTCTGAGTTCTGTAGTCCAAACCTTCCCTAACAAGTTGTAACCTGCTATGGAGATTTATACATTCACATTCCTAATTATTTTAGAATAGAGATATACCAAGGAATTGCAATATAGAAATTCATGTGCTTTATAACCTTTCCATAAAATAAATAAATACTACTGTTTATATCTACAATACAGCACCAGCACCTATACTAAAAGCTGAATTTGAAAAGATTGTTTACTGCTACTCTAATTTTAAAAATATTATTTTTAGTTCACACTGGTGAAGTTAGTCTTGATACACTTTCATTTAAGTATTTTAGAGCCTTATTCAATACCCTCATTCTTAAAATTTCTCTATATTAGACTGTCTTGTTCAGCAGTGTGAACTCCTTCACAGTTAAATATCTGGGTCTATAAACTCTTTACTCGTTCCATTTGAAACATCCTCTTTTTCAGTATTTAAAGGATCTCAGTATTATTCAATGCAACAATCTGACCTTCCAATCAAATGTTAAGTAGAGCAAGGAAATTCTAAATCCATAACAAATTCTATACCTAAGAAATCCGAATGATATAAAAAAAATTCTGTGAAACAGAAATCAGTGACACAGAAATACAATAAAGAGTATTTCTAGGATAACTTTTCCCCAGTGACACTTGCCATTTTGACATTTTCTAAATTAAATATATCAACCTCCTAATGATAAAAAAACCCAAACCAAAGCAAAACCAGAATTAAAACTTTCTAAATTTTCTCATTTTTTAAAAGCTTGAAAAATAAATGAATTCAAGTTTTAATTAAAACTAAATTTTTTGGCTTTCTTTAATGTTCTGTGTAAATTTTAAAAATCATTCCACATTTTCATAAAGCACTACAATTTTTCAAGTTATAATGCACCTATAAAGCTCTAAAGAAATCCCAGATCTCTAATAAATCTTCCTATCCTCAGTCAAAACATTAATCAAAAAACATTAGGTGAGCTGTTGGTAAGCTCTGAAACATGACTAAAAGTGACTGAACATTCATAGTCATTTCATGACTATGAGCATTCCTCCTTCTTTAAACCCTACAGAATAATTACATAAGTTTAAGGTCTTCCTGCTCAAAGTTCTTCACTGACTAGGAATCAGCAGAGGGAAGCGTCATTTCAGCTCAGATGCATAAACCTAAGCATAGTGGAAATTTCCACAACAAATTTGATATCACAGAAGACAGCTTTTAGAGAACCAGCTTAAGACTGGAACAAATTCACTCAAGAACTAAGGGTCACATACTATCTTAACTGCTTTCCACTCCCAGGGCACAGCATGTCCTATCAACATTTCTTCCCCAGAATGATTTGTTATAAACAACCTGGAATGCCTGCACTTAAAAACTAAAAAGAGGGAAGAAAATATCCTGTAAAAAATTGCTACAACAACATACTTAGAATTTTCACCACTTGGCAAAAAGATAAGGTAGTATAAATACTTGTTTCATAACTTCCTGAAAGGGTCTCTGATGCCATGATGAGAGACCTGAAAAAAGATCTACCAAAATAAAATGTAATAAAAGCACTCAGTCAGCACTTGGATAGTACTAATTCATCTTACTGATTTGAAAGGAAAGGATCTTTGAAATACCTGGAACACCATGGTAACTATATTTACACAGAATTTAATTCCAGCCCATTAAAATTTTAAAGCAATGGCTACTTAGGTTATGCATCTTCTCCCTTTTGCTGAGATATAATGCTCACTTTAAAATTTTCTCTGTTTTGTTTCAAACAATAATGATTAAGGTCAAAAATATTTAGCCATTAGCTCCTTTGCTTACAAACGCCTCTACATTTAAGATTCTGTACTGAAAGGTGGCTCAATCCCTGCTTTCTGATCTTCAATTTGATTTACTTTTTTTTTAAAAAAAAAGGGAGAAAAATAAGTTTGCAATATTAACCCTCCTTTCATACAGATGAGATATATTGAAAGCTTACCAAGTCTCATCCATAATCCCATTGACGGCTCACTAACCATTTCATCACACTCGACAAGAATCTTGATCTTAATTTTCCTCTTTTAAAGTAATCTGTTAGCAAGGGAAAAGTATCTAATGTATGTCCCTTATTTAGATGTTGCTTTCCTGCTCCTGTGATCTCTACGCTTTCATTTTGTTTCACATATTTGAAAATCATTATGAAACAGGGCTGAATCACATATATTTGGCAATACTTGAACAAATGTTTGTAATTTAGTAGGAGCGTCTAGGATGACACAAAGCTCTGAATTATACAAATGTTTGGTCAGCAAGTATTCCTCTGACACCTGCTTGCATCCTAGTCAAAATTAATCAACTGCATAAACAGGGAAGGAAAGTCTTGAAAAGTAATAGCTGCAAATCTCACCCAGTGAACAACCATTTGCAGTGTTTATTGCTGCTTCAAAGTAACACATCAGGGATCCTTTCAAACTTACTATATTCTTTGGCATTGTCACACAAACTGGCTAAAAAAATAGCCCCCCAAAAAACTAAACCACAATAACAGAAAAAAAAAAAAATATGTGGTACGGTTGTGCCATTCATTTACAGTAAATCAATACAGTAATGCAGCAGCAAAGACACAAACCTGCTGGCTGTCTTATCTCTGCTGCTGTCATTAACTTTGGAAACAACCATTCAAGTAAAACAAGCGTCCATTTATGATTAGTGTCACAGTCATATGTTCTCTAATTAAAAAAAAATAATAATCCATATTGGTATATCAAAGAGATTAATATGTTCCAATAAAACCTACAATACTTCCGAAGAGCAGGAATCCAAAAGACACATAACATATATAGCATGAATGCTGTGCTGCATATTCATGTTAAAATGTATAAAACCAGCTGAGCTATTGAATAGCTTTTTGTGCATTTTTCCAGACACAGCAAATTTGTGGAATTGATAGCAAGTGAATAAAGCCCTTCTGCCTTTTACAAATGGAGAATCACATTTCTCAGATGAACAAAAAGAGTTTCGAATCCTGAAGGCAGAAGTTTGAAGTACATTATATAAATGACTTTATGATGACAGGTTTTAAAACAGAATGGAAGGTTAGGACAGCTCTGATCCCTAACCTGATCGGAGTGGGTTGGGGGAAATAAAAATCTTGAAATTAAATGGCATGAGTGAAATCTTTCTAGCTTCATATACTTTGTTAAGTTTCCGAAAGAAATACAAAGAATAATGCCAATATATATCAAATAGTTACTTCCCCCTCTGTGTGAGCTGGAGAAATGGAATCAAAGGAATTTGATTTTCTTAAGCTTCCCTTATTCTAAAAGCCAATATTAACTGTATATGTATAGGAATATGTGTGTGCATGTACATTTATATGCATGTAAAAGCAGTGCAACTATGAATCTTTGAGCTTACATGTGGGAAAATGAACACTCAAAGTAAAACTAAGGGATAGCAGATTTTTTCTGTGACACATTCAGTAAACTTTTAGTTCCTATAAGCGTAAGTTTCCCATTAACTTAACAAGGCACATTCAGCAGAGAGCTGTAAATTTTCAATTTCTATTTAAAAGCTATCCGATTTCTACTTGCTATAATGAGATAATTTCTACCGTGACTAGTTAAAGAAGTAGATGGGATTATTGCAAACAGAAAATTCCTAAGGGTAAAAGAAACTCATATGATCGTTATCTCAAAGGCAACTTTCACAGTGACCACAGTATTTTTCAGATAGGTGGGATGTCTTAAAACTATGATGCTGAATCGCAAAATGTACATTATAGGCAGCTCTGACTAGGATAAGTCTACACTGCAAGTTGTGTTATAGGAGCAAAATTAAATAGCCAGGAAAGAGAGTTCAGTTATAAAAAGAAAAGACCTTTCACAAGGATAGATATACTTTTACATGATGGTCTAAAAGCAAAAGACTCCCAACCAAAGGACATCTGCAATCTAAGTCAAGCCTTATTACTTGGAAGAGATCTGGAAGTTCTCCAAAATCATGTAAGTGGTGCCTAGCTGCAAGACTCTAGTTCCTGTGTCATTAAGGAATTGATATTTAATATTGCAGAAGAAAACCAACAAGCTATAGACCAGATGGTTAGCTGAGTATCATACAGAATCAGGAAATAAGAATAATTCTTCTATTTGTTCCACTCCCTCCAGTCATCATTTCTGTGGCTAAGATATTGCCTTAACATTAAAAGATAAGGCAGAGAGCTATAATTCCATTAAAGGGATTACAAACACGAGACACCATGCAAAGGACAAAAGGTTCACGAGTGTCTTCCCCAGGATAACTAGGTCTTCAAAACAAAGATTCTATTTGCAATGGCTTCTTTATTTACAGCCCTGTTCAGTTGAACTCGCACAAGAACACATCTCCTACTATTGCTCAAATGTCCAAAAAGCAGAGGAATATATAATTTTTCAAATTTAGTTTAGGATATTTTCCACAGTCTCTATTTGTGTTCATATACCCATACATCTGCCCAGTTTCACAACATTACATTCTATGCAATATGAAGTTAACATACTAATTACTCATTTTATGAACGTTACACTGATTTATGTGTGATTTTGTTATGGCACTTTTGGAAAACCCACCTTCTCTGCTGAAAAAACAGACAGTAACTGGTTGTCCACCAAGAGAACTTACTGTCATACAGTGTCACTCTGTAACATATAGGTTACTGGAGAAACTGGAAGATGATGTAGGCTGCAGTGCCATCATTACAACGTTGACATCGCTTTATGACTTATATTTGTCAGACTTGGACAGTCTAGTCTTTCAGCTTGCCAAGTGCCCTGCTGTGATAAGGGGCAAGGAATAAGTAAGCTGCTTAAGTTCAGAGCTGACAAGACAGATGTAATGCTTGCTGGTAATGAAAACAACATCCAGCCATTCCCGAAGACCACACAGTTAAACATACTGAACGCGCCTAGCAAACGATCTCACACTACAATGTATATAGCAGAAAATATGCCACTCCTCCAGTGACAAAATGTTGTTCTCTGTCATTTGGGCAATTTAGAACACTCATCTATAGTTCAAGCTGTGGCTATCTAAGAGACCATACCTTTTTTCACTAACAACAGGATGCAAAACAAAACAGCAGGATGAAATAAATGTCTTTTAAAAGAGCACACTGTAAACAAAGGGAGGACAAATCACCAGTCCCTAAAATAATGTGCTGGTTTTCTAACAATAAAACTTATCTAAAGCAGATACCTCATCCTTTTTCATGGAAACTGCATATACAGAAAGCTCACAGAGAGCTACTTCAACTCACAGAAAAAGGTAATCGCTGGCAGTAGATCAGCAATCATTCTTTAGTCTTTAAAATGAACATTAGTTTGAGTTACTTCAAGTCCCCAGAATTTGCTGCTCAAGTCAACTTACTACTTTCTTCAGCAGATCCTTACAAATATTACTTCAAATAGCAGTCAGCTTCCTAAAGGAAAACTAGTATCTGCTCATGTAGACAGGTTCTCAAGCCTATAACCTGCATTGGACCTTTTTCTCTTCAGGGAACAGCTCTGACAATAATGTTCCAAGAATCACCACAGCAATGCCTTGCGACACAGAATTTCAAAACAGAGTGACAGAAAAAAGTGGCTTAAAGTATCAAAAATCCAAACTCAATCTCTGAAAGCTAAACATTCTCATTGAACTGAGTTTCCAACTATTTTCAATTATGTCCAAATAATTAATTTAGCAATTATTTATCATTCTGTCCTTAAAACACACTAAATCCATAAAACAGCATGTAGCATAAGTAGCAAGTAGGAGGAGCTGAAAGCAACACTGCACCTGGAAAGCTATGATCTAATCACTGAAATCTGGTGGGACAACATCCATGACTGGAGCACTGCAAGCAAAGGCGATAAACTGTTCAGAAGGGACAAGCAAGGAAGGAGGGGTGGAGGGGTTGCCCCTATGTATAATAACAGATTAAATGCACAGATCTGTCTTGGAAAAACAGTGATGAACAGGTTAAGAGCTTATGGGTAAAAATTGAAGTCAACAAAGGAAACATCATGGTTGGTGCTTACCACCTGCCACCCAAGCAAGAGGACCCTGTTGATGAAGTGTTCTTACTTCAACTACAGGAAGTATCACACTTGCAGGCTCTGATCCAGCTGGGGAACTTCAGTCACCCTGACATCTGCTGGAAAAGCAGCACAGCAAACTGTAAGCAGTCCAGGAGGCTCTTGGAGAGCACTGAGGATAATTTCTTAATCCAAGTGATATACAGCCTAACCAGAGGAGAAGCATTACTGGACTGGTTGCTTACCAACACAGATGAACTAATTACAGAGGGCAAGATCAGTGGCAGCCTGGGTTGAAGTTATCATGCCCTCGTGGAATTCACAGTCTTGAGGGATATGGGCCAGGTGAAGAGTAAAGTCAAGATCTTGAATTTCAGGAGAGTGAACTTCCACGTGTCTAGGTTATTACAGCATGGGAGCTCCTGGGAAACCGCCCTCTGGGGATAAAGTAGAAGAACAGAGCTGGCAGCTCTTTAAGGACACTTTTCTTAGACCATGAGAGATCTCAGTTCCCATGTGTAAACAATCAGGCAAGGAGGGCGGGACACCAGCATAGCTGAGTAAGGACCTCCTGGTCAAACTGAAGCATAAGCAGGGAAATGCACTGACAGTGGAACCAGGGATACATATCCCAGCAAGAATATAGGGGTGCTACCCAGATATGTAGGGATAGGATCTGGAAAGTAAAGGCAGAGTGGGAGCTGGTTTTGGCAAGTGATGTAAAGAATAGTAAGAAGGGCTTATATGGATATGTTGGTCAGAAAAGGAAGATTAAAGAAAATGTACCCACTCCCCCAATAAATAAGACAGAACTAATGGTAACCAACATGGGGAACTCAACAACTTTTTTTGCCTCAGTTTTCACTCTTCCCACATCTCTCAAGTCCCTGAACTTCAAGGCAGGGACTGGGGGAACAAAGTCCCTTCTACTGCAAGAGAAGATCAGGTTCAATACCATCTGGTATTACTGTACCCAAATACTCAAATCATATTTGCAAGTAGACTCTGATCTTTAAATCATATAAGCACTTCTGAAAGCTTTATCAGGAGAACTAAATAAATGTAAGTCAAAAGAAAAGTAAATAAATTCAGCAGTTTTATAATTTTTTTTTAGATTTAGAATGTTATAAAAAAATCTTTTTTTCCTGATGTCAAGTAAAACCATTTAGATAACTCATGATCCTCATGTTATTCAGATACTACTTTGTGCTGTCATCAAACTATTAGAGCTCAGAGCATTACTGTCCATTTGTGTGCGGACACAAGAAAACCACACACATAATCTCACTTATACACAAACACATATTGCATAGTCTGATACGAACTTCAAAACATAGACCTGACTCTATCAGACCTACGCATCTTATTACGGACTATTAATCATTCAGAACTTGAAATATTTCTAAGGATTTTTATAGGAAAAATCCATTTTCTTGAGCATAAAGTCCTCTCTGCAAGTAAGAATTTCAGAGGACTAGTTAACATTTTTAACACTCGGCTTTGATTCTTACAGACATGTCCACGTCTTCAAACATTATTTACAGTCACACATATCTAACATTTTCCATATTTTTTGTAAGACTTTATAGTATGGTACCACTGCAAGATACAAATTTGACAGTTTGCAATAGGATCTGCTCAACGTAGCAAATTATTCTGACAGTAAGTACTATGCAGGCAGCAGTGTACATTCTTCTAACATACATATTAAAAATCTTATGAACACTGTGACTAAAGCATATACACTAAATTGTATTTTGTACATGATTACAAGTCAGTAATTTTTTTAATGAATCATGTATTGCAGTAATCGACTATTGTATAATTTTTAGTTGAACATTTTTTTAAGTTAAAAAATGTGCTATTTAAAGCTATTTCATTAACAGTTTTAAAACAATTGGAAATGTTTTAAAACCTGTCTCAAGATTTCTGTCTATTTTGCTCTCATTGCCTGTGAATGAGCGCAATGAGCTAGTTAGTGCATGAATTTATGTATGTTATAATGATTCTCCTCAATTGTCCTTCCAGCAATATTTTTGGAAATGTTGAAAAGTAATCAATACCTCTTTGTATTACCAGAAATGCATAGCAACACTGGAATACATCATTACAAGTGTTTCTTTACTCTTTCACAAACACAGCTGCAGTAGTTCTACTGCCCCACTGTAGTTTAACAAATGCATTTCATTACAAATTAGAACACAGAAGATGAGCAGTGTCCTCAAATGTCTTTAATTCTTTTTTAGGTTTCATCCATCATTAAAATAGAATGACAGGCAGGAGAATATTTGCTCGTTCTTTTAAAAGCTCATACACATTTTTGCTTTGATTCCATTCTTCAGTGGCATACCGCAGAGAAACCTCTGTATTTTCAGAATTGATGTACCTTTCAAAACTATAATCTTTGGCTTTCAAGCCCACTATTATTTGCCTTCAGGTGCAAATTTTAAAGTGTATAGGCTTCTAAAAAGAACTTTATGGCTTCAGCTAGATACTGAAAGGCTTGTAGATCAGTCATCATCACAGTGTAAATTTTCTTTCAAAATAATGTTCCTCACTCAGAGTACACTTGTGCTTATACTCGGTTCACTTGTCAAATACAAATTCGAGGTCATCAAAAGCTTCAGGGCAACTTCAGCTATTCCAAAACTCATTTTCTACCTCTATTTTGTTGGAGAAATAGGATTTCAAATGTAAAAATAATAGGAAATGCTACAGATAAAGAAACAAAGGCATATTATGTGCATGTTTCAGTACACCATTGCAGTGACTGTCTGTTAGGACAAAGTCAATCCAATCTTCAAGCATTTTAGAACACCAAAAATATCAGAAGCAGATAATGTATTTTGCAACTGAGTTGATATGTATTCTATTCAAAACATGATTTTAGAGATGACATCTTAAATATATAGGTTTAGGACCAGATGCAAATAATTCTGTTTAAATATTTCTTTTGTAACAGATGAAGCATTTAAACACTCATTTACAATTCCTACTGCTCATTAGAAATCACATGTCTCACTGGGTAAATGACACTAGGGTCAATATTCCCTGTTGGCTTGGATTCCTTGGCCATATAATAGTAAGAGTTTCTATTTAATTCTATTTTTAAGTCCTATGTTTTATTAAAATAGAATGACAGACAAGTGAGTACTTATTTTTTCCTTTAAAGGCCAAGTTTATGTTTGAGAGGTCAGTCTAATTTTTTCATCTCGAGAGACCTTTTCATGCAGCTAGAGGTCATATTTATAATTAGAGCTGAGTAATTAACACTCTTTTGAAAACAAAGACTATCTAGCTACTTGGGGAAAAGCTTTTCCCTTCCCAAACTAAAATAAAATTTTATCATTGAGTTTGACACAAGCAGGAATCCACAGTTTGTTTTCTATGACCCAAAGCCTCATACATGTAAATAGTCAAGGCAAACAGGTTTTCAGAAGCAGGAGTTTACACCTAAGCTTCTCTTGGAGAATTAAGGACAAATGGAACAAGACAAAAATAAAATAAATAAATGAAATAAGTAAAGCCAAACTCAGCTAGAAACCTAAGCCTTATCTGCTTTGGGTAAACTGTTAGATGCTGTAAAACTGTGTTGGGATGGCAGCTGACACACCACACTCATTCATGGCAAAACTTTTCCTCCAAATCATACACTTATTCCAAATTGTCACCAGCTGACACTCTGCATATGTTTTTAGACAAATGTCATGTGGTACCCCTCCATACCATCACTTCTCACCAACTTTGCCTCCCTTTTATCTGCTCCTAACATTTTCACTGTGATTAAGCAGTATTTAAGGTTTTTATTTCCTGTCTCTTTAAGCTTTCTTATATGTCTGTTAAATTTGGAGACCACTGGAACAGAAACCATCTGAACTAAGTGTCTACAAAGCAGCTAGCATACTGTAGTTTATGTAAAACATTGTTTTAAAATATGTGACATGGTAAGGTATATCAATCCAGCCATTTCATTTTAGAACTGTGCATAAACATCTGAATTCCTTGTTTCCTAGCTTAATTACCACAAATTGTCATTCCACATGACTACTGGGACTCCAAGTGTCTGACGGATGTGACTACCCAGGCTGAATCTAAAATAAAGTCTGACTCTCTGACATCAGATACCAGGACAACCTCATTTTCCCATTCACATAAGTTTTAAAAAAAGAGAAAAGGTACAGTCACAGAGAGGTAAAGTGGAGAAACTATAGGCTATAGCATCTTTGTGGGATGCCCTCTACACTAAGGTTGCCTGGGAGGCCTCTTGTTTTCAAAAAGTCAACTAGGGTCTATAAATATCATGGATGTACACCCCTAAAATGTAAGTGATGATATAACCTGTTTTATTTTAACCCAGAACGTACCACATTTTTTTCTTTCACATTCCCCTATGAAAGACAAAGTATGAAATTTTCTATTAGTATTGATTTTGACTGTTTTCATGCACCAGCATTAAGGAATAATTTTCAAAAGAATTAATTTTTAATGAACATTTCACTGTCATGTAAATTTTCAGCAAGGATGGAACATAGCACATAACCTATTGAAAAAAGCTAGGGAAATACGAAAACATTTTGGCATTCCATAAAGACCCACTAAGTTGCAAATATGTCACAGTTGCATAAAACAATTTTAAGGCTATGAGCTATTGTAAGCATAATACAAATATTGATTTTTACTTTGGAAGAAATTAGTATATACCACATATTTAATAATGGAAAGATTGATAGGATACACACTGATTCCAACCCGAAATGTCTAGTGAATTAAAACTATTTAACAGCAATCAGTATACATACTAGCTAAGCAATTAAAAACAGGCTACCAATATGTTCATGTTTGCACAGATGTTATTTAATTTGTCAAAAATAAAACATTGACTTTTTATTTCCTGTGATATTCCTTTATAGTTGCTACAATAAAGAAAGTGCCAGCTCAGCCTCTACAGATCTCTGAAATCGGTAGATGTTCTGCTTATTTGGGTTTCTTACCATTTCAGAGAGAGACGTGAAGGCGGAGAAGGAAGAAAGGAGAAGGGGATGGAGGAAGGGGGAGGAAGGGGACAGAAAGATAAATGTTTAAAACAATTAGAACTATTTGCTCGTACATTGTAAGATCTAGTTCTGGTTTGGCTGCACGCTAGAATGTCATCTATTCTTTTATATTTGTTTTCTATTGTTTTCCGCTCATTTAAAAAAATTCAACAAAACACACCCCAAATTTTATAAAGCAGAGATGGCATAGTAGGACAGCTCACATTTATTAGCTATCCGATGCTTAAACATAAACAGCATTATAAAGATAGGCCCAAAAATGTTTGGTTTGTTTTTGGTTTTTTTTTAATGTATTATTGAGCTTATGAAGGCTCAATATCAACAGAATATGTACAAAACTTGCCTTTGCTTACACAATGAACGTTATCTGGCTTTGAATGATGGAGACTGATGAACAAAATTATCCTTAACCTAACAAGCCAGATAGCTGTGAAGCAGGAACTGGCCACTGAAGATCATTATAGGTGATTCCTACAACTTCAAAGGGGAAGACTGGTCCAAATCAATTGCTCGCAGATTCCCAGAGCTAACATCGAAGTGTGAACCACTCAGTATGCTTTTACAGAAGTTAACAGCAAGACAGGTGGTATCAGCTCTCTACTCCAAAGTATAGAGTATATGACAATGGAGAGGAATGAAAGGCAAGAATGGAACTGGGGCCAAGGTGGGGGAAGAAGTGACAGGAATTCCTGAAGAAAGAAAGAGAATTAATTTGGATATAATTCCTGGGGTTCCCCCAAGGCAAAGATCCCAGTGTTAGCAGGTACAAGAGCATAATTCTTATTCTGCAGCATCAACAGTCAGAAAGGGAAAATTAAAATAAGGACCACATTTGATTTGAGAATGATGTGGCAAAAATACACAAGGTTAATGACAGTAACCTCTTTAGAGAAGTAGGAACCTCATGTTTCAAGAAACAAGAGAAATAATTTACAGAAAGTATATAATACAGAGTGCTTCAGAGAAAATATGATGTATCCATATTTTCTATATAATATCATATCATATCTATTTTTTAATTATTTTTTTTTAAATACAGAATACTATGATGTTATTCAGGAGACACAGTTTAGCTAGGATATTCACTGTGAAAGACAGTGGAGTAAAATGATCAGATACAGAAACTTATTTGCAACAAAAGCCAAAATGTAAAAGCAGAGACTGCTGGTCATTTTAGAGCAGATTTCTCTCTGCTCTTTTACCCAAGCAGCAGCATTTTATTGGTCTATTGACACTAAATCATTACAGAGCCTTTTGAAATGGTCAAACTGCCTGCTTCCCTTAAATTAGTACAAGCCTAGCTATTTCATTATAAATTCAATGTCAGAAACTAAGTCTTGGAAAAGAAAGGTTAAATGAGCCAAACCAGGATTACAGTGATTCCTTCTCTCACAGTAAGGCTGTCCACTACCTGCAGCAATACTGCATTTATGGCTGTTATAAAGTACCCTGCCTCTCATTTTTATTGTATTCAGCTGAGTTCCTTCATCACAACATTCATTCCACTCAAGTATACAAACTCTTTTACTTTAAAAAACAGCATTAAGGAAAGCAAGTACTATATTTCTAAACATTCAGGGACTCACAGGAGACCAAAAGAGTATATACGGTTTAATATAATCTGTAGTGCTTCAGTGTCATTTCACATTGAAGGAGGCTTCAAGAACTGAAAAAGCACTAAGGACTAGCAATCATCTATCAACTGAATAAAAGAATAGAACCAAAAGCTCTCAGTTATAAATAACTGATTAACATAATTGCTTTATATTCAGCAGAAATGACCTAGGAACTGTAAACCATGTAACTTCATGAATTTTGGCTCCATACCTTCATAATCAATAATTTAAAACTAATTCAAGCCTTCTCCAAAAGGCTCCTATTTTTCTTATACAGTTCAAGTCACGGACAGCCCAGAGAATGGTAAATTAAACAATTAACAAATTCCAACAAGACACATGTCACTGACTGTTTAAGATCCTAAAAAACTAGGACTGAACATGTTAAATTAATTCTCAGTCCTTCTACAGGTTTTATTTTTTTATAATAAGTTACATATTCTCTTTAGAAATGTGTTTTATGCTATTTTTAAAAGGACATGTGAAAAACAAAATTTAAAAACTTTGACCAAAAATTTAGAATAGATTACCATTTGAAGGACAGGCTATCTCCATTTAAACTAGTCTAAATTCCATCTCCACATTTAGAAATACAGTTACAAACACAAAAAATAATGAATTAAATGAAATCAAGATGTAATTAAAAGATGAATAATTCAAAATGAGCATGTATAAGGTCAGGTAGATCAAGAACCACTTTGAAAATAGCGTGGGGCTGACCCAGAAAACTGATGGTATCTTTCCTTAAGATTTTGAATGGGCCACTAATCACTTTCTATCAGATGACATCACAGTAATGCACATGCTGACAAATTAACACATGTAACACATCACAGAAAATACTGTTACATTGCACTTATGCGTATCTTTTGTTTGTGTACATCAACCTTCTTGAATGACACTGTTATTCTAGATGTAACACAGGGTGCAACTGGTAGTAGCTGATGCCTTTTTATGTTTTTTATTATGTTATTTATGCTTTTATGTTATTTATGTTTTCCACCAGCGTTTGAAATTCCTCATGAAAAGGGATTTTTTTCATCCAATGTAATGTGTGATCTGTTTTGTGTACATTTTTCAACACCCAGATGGTAGAAATACTACGTAACAAACAGATCATACATCCTTTTACTTTCATAAATAGTTCCTTGAGGCAAAAATACATAATAAAAAGACCTCACAAACATGTACTCTGTGATACTCCCAGTCTGTTTGGGTTTCAACACTTTCATCACCAATACAGTTCCAAAACTGAAACTTTCACAGTTGACACTGGTCAAGTTTGTTATTCTTCTTTTGGGGGAGGGCAGGTTCAAACTTCTTTTAGTAAAAAAACAAAGGCAGTGGTTAATGAATTGAGACAGTGTTAATGAATTGCCATTATATGTAAAAAAGCCCATCTTGATAAAACCCTGTAAATTTATTCCTTACCTTAAGCATAGTTTACTGCTCTGTACCTGGCAATAATCACCACAATTCAGATTTTTAATACATTTCAAATATTGGAAAAACTTAATAGCAAAGAATATATGAAGCATATATGAATATACTACTCACCAATTTTAATCTTTGCAAAGGTATTCTGCCAGTGTCTATCGGGGTACGTTCTGTGACATTACCAAATCTGACTTCTGGGATGGCAATTGCACACATTACGTGTGCCCACCTGTGAAAAGTGGCAAGTCAAGAATACCACCAAAAAAACCCATAGATATACAAGTGTTTAAGGTGTTTTGTTACCTGCTGTGTGTTTTTTCCTAAAAGGCAACCATCTCTAGACACTTCCTTATTGGGATTTCCTGAGCTTCTTGGAAAAATATTTTAAAAACCTTACAACACATAATTTGTGTAAACATAATTTCAGCCTGGGGTTTTATTGCAACATTTTTTTAATCATCTTTGATGTACAATTTATTAAGTGCAAAGGTTTTGTAGTTGTGCTATCAGGGTGCATATGTAAAAGACCACGCTATTTGATTTATGTGCGATTTATCACCTACAGCATTTTGGACTAACATTAGTCAGACCTGAATAACTATTCCTAGGCAACACACATGATCACAATCAGTCATACATCTATTGAACCGTAAAACAAAGTACATTATCAATACCTTCTGTTTACAGAAACGAAGGCAAAGAAGTAGCAAATTGGTCAGGCTATCACTGTAATGCCCAACATGAACTGGATCCCCTTTAGCAGTGAAAGCACCTGTCAAGTGCCTAGGACATGTGCAACTTCAGGAAATACGTCCGACATGTCCAGATGATGCTATGTACCTCCTATACTCATCAGAAAGCACTGCTATATTCTCTAAATGCTGGTTCAATACATAAATCTCAAAATAAGAAAGGCTACATGAAACTAAAGAAGTCTGATACTAATATTAAAATTGCATATTATATGAAGTAAAAGAGAAGCTAATGATATTTTTATTAACCAAGAGTAGACTTTGAGACTACTGCTAAAATCCTTTTTGGGATAGACAACTAGTAAATCTGAAGAAAGGGAAACATTTTCATTCCTTGACTCATATTTGCTGTATTCTCAGTCATTCATTGCACATTTTTTCTCTTTACAATATTTGCTTTTTTGAAGCCCTGAATGCCATCCTCACTCCACTTTCTGTACACCTCCAAAGACACACATTACATGAGCATCTTAGCAGATTAACACAAATGCAGGCTGCAGCTAAAAGAGATAGAAGGTGATGCAGCAGAATGGAAATAATTTCTCTTCCCTGCACTAGTGTGGTGCTATTTCAATAACTCATCTTTGACAAAAATATCTGGAAAAGTATAATATGATATATAGAGACTAAACAAATTGCTGTCATGTGACTTTAAAGTTGTATTGGCGAAAGTGTGAAATAAGAGCTATATGTAAGGATGACATATCAATTAGCAAGTTATACAGTTCAGCCCAAATGAAAGCAGGTAAAGCTTGTAGATCTATCATCTTATTATGGTGACAGTTTTGTTTATGTTCTAACTTCCAGAAAACAGGCTTGCTTTGAGACTTTCTAACTTTTAGTAACACCCTTTTTCTTTTCATTGCTGCCTGCCTGCAAAACTACATTGTCTTACCATCTAAGCTTTATGAGACAGAAATGCTATAAATAAAATGCCTCTTCCATAAATCCTCACTCAAACCTTTATACTCTGACACCTCTCAACCCAACAGGACTCAAAACAATTGCTGTGTTCAGCTGAAAAGAAGGAATCTCAGCTCTCCAATATGGCAATTTGTTACCCACCACCACCCTCCCCGCACCATGTTTGATTCGTTAGCTTTTAAATCTAGGTAATTCTTATCATATACATCTCTAATCAGTATATGAGAGGGAAAGATGGAGGGAAGGGAATGCACATGTTGGATTTTACACTTGTTGGAGAAAAAAAAAAATATATAACCAGAAAACATTCTTCCAAAAACTCAAAAGTTCGGACTGATAACTAATGCTGAAAGATAGATGAATGACTCAACAATGCGTAGCAACAGTAAGGTGTTACAGAAACAGAAAACAAGAGTTGAATTACTTTTATAGAACTCTTATTTCATAAATCCATAACAGTAACCTACAGAGGGATATAATGCAAAACCAAAGACTTCAGGTATAGTTATGCAGAAAAAGTCATTTTCTGCAAACCGCTGTGGATTTCAGTTTCTTATGAAACTTTTCTAAAACACTTTAATTAATCTACAAAAAAGACATACATATTTTCAAAGACACAACATGCAATCTATCAGCAGTAAATATCAAAAGAGCATGACAACTTCTACTGGCATAACACTTTTGTAATTTTTCTATTTTTTTTGGTAAGAAAAGAAAGTAGCAAACTTAACAGAACTAAAAAGCAGCTGCGTATTTTCATGTCTTGGTCAAAATCTCCATTAAACTGGTTACAGTTTTAATGCCTTCTGAAGGTAAGATCTGGCCTGTAAGTTTCACGTAAAACCTTCTCCTAACTGGACAATTTACAAGTGTTATGCGACCAATTGCATAAATTGGTCATATAAAATTGATAAATAAATTCTTGCCTGGTAAGTAGAAGAGAATGTTGTAGTTAGATCATCTCTTACCACTGCATTCCAAAGGATTAAAGAAAGAGATATACATCATATGCTAAGTTACTAAAATAATTTAATCAATTATGAGAAGATTCAAAATGCATAAAGACTGTTCCACTATTGGGCTTGAAAAAATATTAAGCTCAACATTTTCCATTTTATCTGTTAGGGTTACTTGCCATAGTGTTCTGTCATCCAAATACAGAGAAAAATACTCATGCTGTTAATAGCATGATGTCAGCAACAACACTATTTTTGAAAGAGTATGACAGAAGTATATTTTAAAAAAAACACTTCAAAATCAAAAATTATTTTAATGTGATTCAAATTAATTAATTAAAAATACTGTTTCTAGAAGTTCAAATGTAATGTGTAATACCAAATTTTCAGGACCAAAGAAGAAAATACACTTTGCTGTTTGATAAGACTTGCCCATGCAAACAATGACAAATGAGCTCTCATTTACTTTCTTTACATAAAGGCCAGCAGAATAGAATTTGGAACAAGTCAGTGTATGCAAATACTAAAACAAATGCACATTTTAGCATCTAACTATTTCACAAAATGCCAATGGCACATTTCAACAGGAATAATTTCAATTCTGCAATGATTCAGCTTAAAGGAACACTGTCAAGTAATTAGGTTTAAAAATGGGAATGGATTGGGAATAAAGTTTAAAACAAGCACAGACAAACCCGAAGTATATATTACTTACTTATTGTCAGTAGTTTGCTTTAATGCACCACCTCTCAAATTGCAGAGACAACATTCCTAAAAATAAAAATAGTGTAGAAAAAAGTGAGCTTTATTGACTGATTACAAATCAGGTTTATTCAGCTGATCTTAAGGATATGTAAATTACTAATGTAATTAATTACTGGGTTACAACCTGCCACTTATAAGCATTGCATTTCATTACAGGAAAAATACAGGAATACAATAGCAAAAAGAAAAACAACTCAAAAGACCTAAAGAGAAAAAAATTTTAAGTATTACTCTTAAACAAAGTGACAGAATCACTTTGACAGTGATACCAAATACAAAGACATTTAATCAGTACTGCCACAGAAAGGCTAGAATTGCCATGCAGCTTACTAAGGTAAAACAAAGTAAAATGACACATAATTAGTTTAATAGAGGTTACCAAGAAACTGATTTACCAGTCATTGATTCAACTCAAGTACTTCCAAAACCTGCTTGCTCCTGACAGTTCTCAAATTTGTATACCTCCAGAATATGGGGCAGGTTATGCTTTTTGCAAGAGTTCCCTTTGCTGCAGTACACCTTCATTGCCTTGGTCTTCAGTACAACTCCATCTGCTTTCAGGGCACTCAGCAAGGCATATTTCATTGGTTCCCAGATAATATGCCAAACAAATAGGGCTTTTCCTACCTCTGCTTAAAACTGTGCCTTTGAAGAGACAAACAGGCTTTTCTACTTTCCAACCCTGCTCTCTCTTTACAACCCTTCTCTCTCTCTCTTCAGTCTCCTCCTTTCCTGAATCTATCTTTTCCCTTTTTTTTTTCTTTTTTTTTCTTTTTTTTTTCCATGTCCCTTCACAGGAATAGATAAGGAGGTGTTTCCAATGATGGTTATTTTTCTTCCTGCCTCCATTTTTCTGGTCTCTATAAAGAGCCAAACGCACAAAATTAAGTCAAGATATCCTGTGACTGTATACCTATACTCAGAAAGAGAGTTTGCCTCTTGAACCTCTAAATTTAAGTTGCCCTTGCAGGGCAAAAACAAACAAGCCGGAAAACTTCTCTGTCAAAGAGAGATCAAGTTAACACTTCATGCCATTCTGGATTCACATACCAAATTCAGTTTAATGTGCCACCTCATGTTTTAATTTCAAATCATTACCCTTTGTGATGCTGTTCAACCACTACACATAATCACCCCTAATTAATAATCACACAATTATCTTCCAAATATTTGTAGATTCTTATCATACCGTGACCTCTTGGTGTATTTTTTGCCAAGTTATATATATTAAATTCCCTTGACTACTCTCCAAGGTGATTCAAACCATCTTCACATTTTCCTTCTGCCTATTGCCCTTCTTTGGATGCAATTAGGATAATAAGGTGCTGCCATCTAGACAGGTATATTCTCAAGCTAGGCGAAGAACCATTGCTACCTTTCTTATCCTGACTCTATTTTGGTTTCAAAAAAACATCACTTGGAAAATTTACTGAACTACACAGACACGAGATAAAGACTTTCCTAAACTAGATGCTAAGGAATGACATTACTAAGGCTTTATACACCTTAATTCACCATACTGAAATTATTCTGAAATAATACAACAAAAATTCCACTAATCAGTTAATAGGCATTGAAGTTAGTTTCCAGTAAAGTACCACTACAGTCATGGGAAATTTGCTTCTAATTGGCATTCAGTTCTCAAAGACAAGCACTTACATGTGAACACTACAGTGTGAAACAGTCTGCAGATCTTTAAACCTACCTGGGAATCCTGAGGACTACCTTAGCACAACAAGAGTAATCCTCTGCACCACATCCTCTTCAATCTGATTCACCTTAGAATCCTGCTTACAAATCAGGAGCAGAAAGATCTATTTCTTCATCTACTCCTTTGAGTGATCTGGACACCCTGAGGGAATGGGTCATCTTTTCTGCTATCAGTGTTGATATCTTTAGAAAGAGGGCTTGGCCACAACCATAGTGAGGCACAGACCAACAGAATGGGTCCAACCTGTCAGTTTTATATGTGACAGTTGGAGGTGCGAGATAAAACCAGTAAAAATACAAGGGCACACAACTCCATGACCACATGAGAGTAACCAAATAAATGAGACACGCGGCATAGAAAATATATTTAAATTGGAACCGCCATTCAAAAAGAGGCAAATACCATGATCTCCTAAAAAAGGAGCCACGCAGGACTTCTTGAAGATCTGATCCCCAACTCATTCGCAGTTTTGTAAGACTGTGAAGCTTATAATGTAGAATAACATCTGCAGACTGGGGAAGAGAACATGAGTCTGACTCAACAGAAATCTAGGCAGGTGCCGGAGTGGGGGGAGGTGGGGGGTGGGCAGAGATCCCCAGCCTGTGGATCCCTCACATTTTTTTATTTTTTTTTTTAATTGAGGCACTTCCTTCATATTTGCCGTAAATATCCTTTAACTGACTGTTTCTCCGTTTTGTAGTGGGTTTGCCCCTATTTTATAAGCTTTGATATTCTTATGCCAGCTTACTTCGAACTTCATCACTTGTATAATGATGGACTTTTCCTGCTTCTAATAGGTATTTTTTTTACTTTTAAGGAAAACCTGAGATCTAATCATCTACCGTGTAACTTATTGATGCAACTAGAGAGAAAGTCCAAGGCCCTAAAGAAGTTCCACAAATAAATTAAGCTAAAATATATAAGAAGATGTTGCCAACAAATTTCTTCTGAACGTTTACTTTCTCTTAACCACTGTAAAAAAAGGCAGGTTGGGTAGGGAGGGGGGGAAGAGAAAGGGAAAAAAAATGCAGCCCAGAAGAAAAGAGAAGGTGGCAGTAAACATCCTCATTAACAGCTAGAAAAAGGTTTCCCCCATGCAGAACCTATAGGAACCAAATTTAATCCCTTCTCAAAAACCACATATACAAATCGTTGGTGAGTAGACAGTGGTGGTGGGTAGTAACTGTTCACTGTCTCCTGGATAGTGCCTTATTTATGCCTGGACAGTGCATACTTATGCCTGTATGAACTAGAAAATTTCACCAGTGTTCATAGCAGCCCTGGGTGGGAAGGACCACAGTCTTAAAGCCCATTTTGTAAATCATGTCTGCATTGTCTAACTCATTGCCTGTATTGTCCTATATCCATGCAACATGGGTGTTAATTTACCTCCAGTTTCAACATACTGCAAGGAATGAAAACCTGGGGGACCTGATATTTAGAAAGATTAATATTCCTAATACAGGTATACCTGCCACGGATGGCAGCGAAATCATACGTACAGTAGCAAGTATTACCCATGTTCTCAAAGAGAAAGTGTTTGTGCATCCATGCGTGTCTGCTGTTAGCCTGTGTGTAAAAATCAGGATAGGAACAGACTTCATTGCAGAGCATCACCTTAGAATATGTCCGATCTCTGACTTGCTATTACTTTGCAAATCCTTTAAACGAGTAATTTTATCATTTGTATTTGCATTACATAATAATTTCTTAAGCATATTATTTTACAATTATCTAAATTAAATCTTAGACCACTTTAAATTACTCACCTGCTTAAAAAATCTCCATAACATTCTAGAATTACAAAAGAAAACTCTCTTCCGGTGTCTCTATAAAGTAAGACATCTCCATATAATTTGCAAGGTTTAGCACGCTAACTTTCACTTCATCTTTTAGCCTTTTTGTGGAGACAATGCATTTTTTTTCATAACAATACACATCATATCCACAGTTTCTAGACTAAACACTTCTCTTTGCTTACAATGAAACTGCATTTTGCAACCAGCATTCCTAATGTGATTTATTTTTCATTTCTCTGTTTCAGCCACTGCTAGAGACTGCAGCAAAAGCCTGAAGTCAATGTGAATTAACCGTGCTTCCTTTGGTACATATATCCAAAAGATAGATCACCTTTTTTTGGAATGATATGCCGCTACTCAGGCATAGCTGCATATTAATTACTGTTGCATGAATAAATACCACACAAAACCCAAGCCTGTTCACACTCATTTGTATTTTAAAATGAATGCATTTGGTTGTCTTTGAGTATTTTTTACACTGCCAGAATTCAAAGTCATATTGACAGTAATGATACACAAAGCAGTTTTCACACTTCCATATTTGCATACTTACTTCATCAGCAATAGCATTCTGTATGAGACAGGAAGCTGTTTGACACAGCAAGGCAACGGAGTTCAGCCAAGCCATAGCAGAGGGATATATAGTAAGTCATATAATGGTTATTCTTATGGACAACTATGAACACGCCCCACACATTCCCTTTTTTGTTAAACTGCTGTTTCTTCTTTCCTCTAAGACTCTAACTTACAACGGCATCTCCAAAGACTTGTACTTATGCAGTTAAATTAAATATATAACTTATATCAGTGGAAGAAGACAAAGTAAAATAAAATGTATGTTATTCCTAATGAATTTTGTCTGACAAATTTTCAATAGTTTCCTTGTAAAACACAGTCTCCATAACCAACCTAACAATCTCTTTGACATGCCTGCCATTAGGAAATTTTTCATAACAGCTAACCTGAAGATCCTCTGTGGTAGCTTACTCCTTTTTCTTTTTACTCTATGCATCATAAACATGAAAAACAGATTGTTCCTTTCCTTTTTGCCATTTTCCATCTACAGCCCTTAGAAGGTTAAACAACCACAACTCTTTCACCTACTGTCTTGCTCTGCGGCCATGTTTTCCCCTCTGAAATGCAATGAGGGCAAAGCCTCAGTGATGTCAGGCAAAGCACATTTAGTGGATACATCTTGCACCCCACATCTAGATGTGTTCACACAGTGTTCACCTTTGTTCTGTAGTGACTTGTTAAGCTCATACACTGCAACTTTCAGGGCCTCTTCTACAGCACTGGCTGGTATCATCGCTCCCCATTCCTT